>NC_043998.1:8140000-8440000 GCF_902150065.1 Myripristis murdjan
ATTATTAATGAAAACAAATCAATCTTCTTCATGTCCCACTGCAGAACAAAGTAACCTTCTACTCATTGAGTTAGAAATATTTATAAAGTGCATTGTTGTTTTGGAAAAAAAAAAAAAGCGCTGAAAAGCGAGTTCAGGAACATGAAAACGGGATATTAAGCTTTAAGAAACAGACGCTGCTGAACCCAGTGAAGCCAAGGTAAAATGATTATGGTTTATGTAGCTTTTGCTATAGGCTATATGTAAGCTACATTTCTACTGATTTGAAGGAGAGTAGCATGTTGCTTTTTCCCCTTATTTTTCAAAATCTCGTTTTTCCTGTCCCCTGCATCATAGTTTTGTTGTTTGTTTTTTGAAGCTGGCAATATACAAGCACCAGACAACTTGGAAGGACGTCGACTACCTTGAAAAAGTCCATTTTATCAGTTAAAAATAAATGCATAATCAAAAACATACGCCAGGCAACTTGAAAAACGTCCTCAATATTAAAAATAAAAATTAAATAAATGAATAAAAAGCGCATTTTAACTGACTTAAAAACAGCCACCTTACACTGCTTCACTTTTGTTTTCTTTTGCAGTACCACTTATTACCGCCAGATGTCGTTTCTACATAACGACCCCATTGGTGAGCACGCTTGAGTAAATTAGACCTACAGAATTAGTCCTGACATGCGTGCATGCTGCAGTTAATGATCTTCCTCCAAGTGTTTGCACATGCCCCCAAAACTCACAAACTAATGCAGTCTATGTGCATTCTTGTCTTGGCTGCATATTTTGAAAGCAGATTAGTTTATACACTGTTACAGCTGTGTTATTGGATCCATTTGTTTTACAGACCTTTTTGCAGAGTTTTGCCCTTTTAATGTTTGGATAGTATGTGATAGTCTACACATCTGCCCCAGGTCACGCCTCCTGCCCTTCTCTCTTCATGCAAAAGAAATCTCCAAAATAAAACACACATTTTCAAACTTGCAGGCTTTTTGCTTTTGTTACAGATAATTATTAACACCGGGGCCAACTGGCTGTCTGAGGTGAAAATGCTGCAGGTGCTGATACAACTGGGCTGATGTTTTGCTGCTGGAGAGGGTTTTCTGCACGTTGGATGTGGAAGGGGACAGTGAGGCAGGTGTTTGTCTGAAGAGAATGGAAAGGTGAGTGGAAGGCGGAGAAGTGCTGACTGCTGCAAGGGATATTCTTTAAAACAGCAACAGGAAGATGAAGTTTTTACAGCAAACAAAGAAAAGAATGTCTTGGAGCACTTTGTAAGGAGTTAAAGGACTGAGATGTAGCAAGAATCCAGACCTAACTAAACCTTAAATAGTGTCAGTAAAACCCAAAATCAGTTGTAAAACTAACAAGTAAACAGACAGCAGAACAGGGCAGTAATGAAGGTGAGGTTTTATAAAGGCCAGTTAAACTCTCTCACTATCATTAGTAGAGCAAATTTAGCTAATCTTTGCAATGTTCACATGGCAACACATATCAACCAGCTTTCCCAACTTCGCCTCAGGGATCAATAAAGTATTTCTGATTTTGATTCTTTGTAGGATGTGGGAATGTGTGCGGGGACTCCGGGCCAACAACAAGGACATCAGTTTTGCTTGATTTTGTTTGAGGGAAGTGTTGGGATGCTCCGTTGTTGATATTAGCTGGACGGTCGTGCAATATTGGCAACTTGCTGGTGTTCTTTAATTGAGGGACACAGCTGAATATTGTTAGCATGGCGGTGAGACGTGAACAGCGCTGGCAAACTCAACGGAGCCCTGAAGCAAACCACAAGTAAACAGCAAAGCAGAAGAAACATAATCACCAATAGAGATGCCATGAGAAACCGGTTTAAAGCGGTATGACAGACACCAACCCACTTCCTACACTTAGCAATTATGGCATTGCTGGTTGTGTTAAATGTTGGCACTCACTAGGAGATCATGTGTAAATTTGAGACATTTCATCAATGAAAAACCAATGGATTTGTCAAATATTAACATCTTCCAGTGGTTTTCAAAGTGGGATCTGGACACCCTCAGGTCACTTAAGGGCCTTCATGGGTGTCACAGCAAAAAGAAGAATAGTGTAATTTCACTATAATTCAATTCAGAAGTAAATGTTATGATGCCAAAAATCTATATGTGATCATTTTAACATTTTGTCAAGTATGACATCAACAATTTAATGCTTAGGGGCGCCTTGGTCCCTCGCCATCTATCAAGGCTGAGTGTGTGCTGCAGCGACCTGGGCTTCCCTAGAGTGTAATTACTTCAGATGGAGGTCAAAGGCTTCAGGAAAGTCAACATGGGGGTTTCAAGCCGTTTTCAAGGTTTCCAGTCAATGACCATCGTATTCCAGTACAGTTAATGACAAACACACTGTCTCTGTCTTCCTGGTGTTTCATCTCTCTTCCTCACTGTTTCCCCGTCTCGGTATTTTGCTTTTCTGTCACTTACTCTTTTTCTCTCTCTTGCTATCTCTTTATGTGTTTCTCATGCCTCTTTGCCCTTGCTGTTTCTTGTTTTTCTCTGTCTGGCAACCTTGTCTCTCTTTGACATTGGTCAAGACCCTTCCAAGCTCCATGTTCACTCAACTTCAAATAGACATGGGCAAATGCCATCCAGCAAATGGCCATCAAAAGCACGACGAGCAAGAGTGGAGATAAGACCTGGAAATCAGGTTACAACTTCTCTTTCTCTCTCTCTCTCTCTCTCCCCCTCTGTCTCTGTTTGTCTTTCTTTAACATTCTCTCTTTTTTTCAAACTTCCACCCGCAGCTAAATCACATTCTGAGTCAAACAACTCCTCTTTTCTATAGCAGGATTGATTGACAGCGGCCCCTGTGGGCATTGCTGTGTGTGTGCGTGTGGATGCATATGACCTGGCATTAGCATGTGTCTCTTAGTAGTTTAATTGCAGAGCTTATTCTTCGTTTATGACCCAGTAGTGCTTGTGTGTGTGTGTGTGTGTGTGTGTGTGTGTGTGTGTGTGTGTGTGTGTGTGTGTGTGTGTGTGTGTGTGTGAATCTTGCTTCAGGAAAATCGATTAACAAACCAGTCCAAAGGTTGAGAAAGAGCACCCATGTTGATTCATCTGAGGGGGCACACACACAAGGTTTGCATGTGCATGTGTGTGTGTGTGTGTGTGTGTGTGTGTGTGTGTGTGTGTTGATTTAAGAGTTAATGAATGGGTGATTGGGGAGAGTAGTAATGTGGAAACAACCCTCTTTCCCAGAAAGCAAGTATGGAACAAGAGTTAGAGGTCCATGTATACATTCTCTCTCTCTCTCTCTCTCTCTCTCTCTCTCTCTCTCTCACAGACACACACACACACACAAAGAGGGAGAAAGAAAGGGAAAGGGAATGAAAACAGCTCAGAGAAAGAAAGAAATTCAGAGTGGGAGATGAGGGGGTGGAGGGGAACCACTTGAAGCAGATGCCGTCTAAGTGCCAATAAAGCAAGTAGCATGTACTTGACAAGGACCCAAAGGGAAAGAGAGGGAGAGAAGCAGCTGTTGGAGGAGGAGAGTGAGACAAAGAAGGAGTAGGGGGCTGTCCTTAGCTGCTCTCCAGTGTGAGTATGTGGGAGGAGGCAGAGGGAGGGAGAGAGCAGGAGGGAGAAGAGGAGTGAACAAGAGAAGAAAAGAGCAAGCAGAGAGTAAGCACTATGTTTGGGGTGTAAGGAGGTATTAAAAAGAGAGAGACGTGTGTGTGACTCGGGACAGGTTCAACTCCCAGAGAGCGACAGAGACAGCGAGGGAAAGTGTCACGCAGCTTCGGGCAGCTCAACATCTCCTCTCCAGCCTCCTCTCCTCTCCTCCTGTGCTGCAGAGCACCGGCCGAGGGACCATGCAGCAGCGGTGGACTCTTCCCCGGCTTGGTGCTCTCCTGCTGGGGCTGATGGGGACTCTGGTCTCGGGCACCGAGTCAGACTTCCAGCATCACCGCTATGAGGAGTTAGTGCGAGCCCTGTTTGCAGTGCAGAGTGAATGCCCCTACATCACACGCATTTACAGCATCGGGCGCAGCGTGGAAGGACGCCACCTCTACGTGCTGGAGTTCAGTGATAATCCAGGAATCCATGAGGCATGTGAGTAACACTTGATTCACTCTTTGAGAATCCAGCGTGGATGGACATGTCTGGAGTTGCAGAGAAGAAAAAAAGAGTGATTTCCATAAAGATGATTTGCCCACAGGTGCTTTTCATGAAAGGTTGCATTATGTGATTGATCTTAATCAAACCATGCATGTCTGCAAGACTTAACAAATTTGTGCATTCATGCAAAATTATTCTGCTTGACTCTGATACATACTGCAGCTGAATGCCAAATTAATGTTTTTAACTCTACTCTGGAAAGCACTCTATCGCACTCACATTTTTCTTTGACAGGGAGTGATCATTTTTATTTGGTGTTGTGAATGAGATAGCACTTGAAAACTTCTTATGGAAAAAAATCCTAAAAAAAAAAATCCTACTCCATGTTCCATCAAGGTAGTAAGTGCTGTTTAAATTATGATCAATTTAAAATGCAGATTCCTTATCATTGGCTGGCCATTTGTTTTGCACTTCTTGCTCTGGGGAGTGAGAACATTGCTGGCAGAAGAAAGCACAGGCTGTGGGGGCTGTGGCTTTTTCCTGAGGAGATGAAATGCAAGCTCTCTATTTGGCTTTCTGAAGTTGAATTTCTGTGTAATATATTATTGTGTGGCTTAATAGTGGAAGAAAGGCATAGTTTAGCCAGTGCTGGCGTCTTTCCCTACTATTACCAGAAAAACATCAGTGAACATAATTTGTGGAAAACCATTCAAACTGCTTCAGTGGAACTGGTTTACAGATTGTTCTAAGAAAGGAGGAAAAATGAAAGAATTAAGTGTCTAACATCTGCGATCCATTTGAAATGTTGCTATCCAACCAGTGTCGAAACGTGGGGCACTTCATGAAGCTGAGCAGATGACACAAAAGTTCATTTGAGTCAACAAGGGCTAAAACTCTGAACTCCCTCTTGCACAACCTCTGCTTGGTTTTGCCCCAGTCATGACCACTGAAGCAGCTCTTTAGGTGTTTATTTTGTCTATCGGTTGCAAATCCATTCCCCGATTACAGTTATAAATAAAGCGGGCCACAAGGTCATTCATTTAAGTAAATAAGTTGATTAGAGATAAAGGGTTTCTGTTTCCTTTGTTATGTTGTGTACAGTGTGGAAAAAGCTTCACAACTGAGAGTTGTCCCCCAGCTATTTTGGCCGGGGCTGAGCTTGCATTTTTTTCCCCCCTTCTGCACACGTAGGGGCTTCCTTCACTAGAATAGAAGGATGTGCGCGTGTTTTGTTGCAAGGTGACACAGGCTGAAAAACAGGAACCGTGCAGTTCATGGAGGGGAGTGACCCAGGGTCCTGTCTGGGTCAACCCTCTGGCAGCCTTAAGGAAGTTCATGTCTTTGGCAGGCTGCTGAGTGCAGGGCTTTCTAAACGCTGCCCAGCACAGTTTTCAGAACCAAGGTCCAGTTTGTTGAACAAAACAAAACTGAAAAATTGCTATTTGACGCTCTTAGGAAATGACATTTACATGCACACAAATTTTTCAGAAGTGTTTTTTTCCTTCATTAACAACACGGTATTGTGTGCTAAACTTGTGCTCTGAGGTCATATCAGACATACACACAACAAAAGACAGCATTAAACTTTACTGAAGTGATGACAAAGCTCCAGGCAGAGTTGAGCTGCAGCTCTGTCTAGCTGCAGTGTTTGGGGCTCCTCGTCTGTCTCGGTGCTGCAGCAGTAATTAATGAAGTAGCCCCTGGGAGGAGGGAACCCTATACAGAGAGGGAGGCTGTTTGGATAGGTGGCTCGCCCAATCAGTGACAGACAACCCTAGGAATGCCAGATGACCATACCCATATAATTCAATCACTTCCATTCAGACTCCAGAGTTCACCTTCAGCAGAACCTCAAAGAGACTCTCCTTATCAACAGGTCCGGGTTAGAGAATATAGTGGTAGCTGAATAACATTAAGCTTTGGAGTCCTGTTTAACCTGAGTGTTTTATATTCTGTATAGGTGTAGTATAGGTTATGTCAACACAAACTTGTATTGCTCCAGTTTAACTCCTTAAACTCCCTTTAATTGCACATTTAAAAACAACCAGAGTTGACCAAAGTGCTGTACAACAATTAAAAATAAAAGGCACAACAAAGACAAAATCGGTAGTAAAAGGCATGGCTGGTGGCAAGCATCAATTAGAGGCAAGGATAAAATATAAGGAAATATTTAAAAAATGAGCTGAAATATAAAAACAGAAGAGAAAAACACTCAGCAACTGAATTATAAAAAATATAAATTATGAAATCCACTAACAGCAAACAAAGCTCATTGAAAACGTACGTCTTCATTTTTTTATCGTAAAAATGTTCCAACTTTGGAGCTGCCACTGTCAAGGCATGATCTCCCTAACTCACCAGCCTTGATGGTGGAACATTTAAAAGCAAATGTTCAGAGAATCTCAGTGGCCCAGGGGCAGAGAGGTAGCCTCAAAATTTAAAAAAAAAAAAAAAAAAAAAAAAAAAAAAACATTGTGCAGGAGTGTGACATACATATTCCACCTCACTACTGGTTGTAACACCTCACTGAAGCCACATCACACTGAATACTCAAACCTAACATGCCACTGTTTTATGGCAGCACCGTTACATCAGACAGAAAATATTTAGGTGTCATGTGCATCATTTCATACTCATTTCCCTGTAATCCAGCAGCACATATTTCATATCTTTGTAAACCGTGGGCTCTAGTGTAGAATTTAAAATAAAGTTCTGGGGGGTTTAAACACACACTTGGCCTTGCAGCATACATTTGAAATGACAAAACCCATTGAGAGGACTGACAGGGCTGAATAGGTTTTAAATACAGTTAGGAGTATCATGTTGAGGAGACGCTGGTAACCATACATGGAAAGAAAGCAGAAACACAAAACCCGCCAGTAAAGTCTTATATACTTGACTACCATTGCACCCTCCACCAGTTGAGTCTTGAATGGTATGTTAGTGTGTGTATGGATGTGCATATACATGTGTGTGCACATACAGTCATCTTAATTTCATGCTTTGCTGCTCTGTGTGCCTTTTTGACCTTGTGGCCCCCTTCCACCTCCCCATTTCCCTCCCAGTGGAGCCGGAGTTCAAGTACGTGGGCAACATGCATGGTAACGAAGTGGTGGGCCGCGAGCTGCTCATTAAGTTCTCCCAGTTTCTGTGTGAGGAGTATCGTGCCGGAAACGAGCGGATCATGAGACTGATTCATGACACACGCATCCACATCCTGCCCTCCATGAACCCCGACGGCTACGAGGTGGCAGCCAGACAGGTAGAGTGCACTCTGACATACCTGGGGGGTTCCAAGCTTGAAATGCTAAAAAGAAACCAAAAAAAAAGGGTAAATGCCTGGGATGTTGAGTTTGGCTGTTTTTCCTGTTTTATCTCATTTCTCAGTTGTCGGGGGAAAAAAATTCTTCATTTCTGCTTTCTTTCCTTGATGATAGCATGTTAGAATCCTAAATTAAAAACAAGAGACATAACAGGCTGCAAGCTAACAGGCTAGCTTAACACACACACACACACACACACATAACATACACATGAGGCCCCATCAAATAACATCCATCTAGAAGATATCTCTTTTGACTCAAAAGGAGTGTGTGTGTGTGTGTGTGTGTGTGTGTGTGTGTGTGTGTGTGTGTGTGTGTGTGTGTGTGTGACAAGATACTTGGAGTCAAACACAAACAGATAGAGTTTTTTTTCTCCCTATCATCCCATCTATCAGCTCACTGGCTGGGAGAACCCCCTTTTTTACCCCCCTTTTTTACTCGGGGTAATTATATGGGGTAGACAACACACACACACACACACACACACACACACACATACACGGATGCACATGCAACTAAATCCATGGAAGTTTGTACAAACACACACACACACACGACTGCACATTCACAAACATGCTCCAAAGTCTCTTTGAAAGTAATTACATGTCCAGAGGAGGCCAGTTGCACATGGCTGTCCCCGTCTCTGGCACTCCGACAACAAAAGGACTAAATGCACAGTACACTGTAATTTGTTGTATCAACAGGGGTGTGTGGGTGCTGCAGCATCTGGAAAACAATGTGCAGGCATCTCTTCACCACCTACAAGCCAAAATATAGGTCTAGTTTTACTCCGGTATTTATAGTCTGAAAACCGATTTAAAACTCACAGTCGGCTGGCTCAATCACTCAATTTGAAAAATGGCAGGCCTACAAATCAAAGCAGAAGCAAAGCCAGCAGTGAGGTGACTGTGGCCCAACAGGAGTCGTCCTACAAGCACTTTTAACAGGCATGATATGTTTTATGCGGGTCAACAGGGGCCAGAGTTCAACGGCTACCTGGTGGGTCGAGGGAACTCCAGGGAAATCGATCTGAACCGCAATTTTCCGGATCTGAACGCGCTCATGTACTACTACGAGAAGACCAACGGCCGAAATCACCATCTGCCACTGCCAGACAACTGGGAGCAACAGGTAGATACTGCTGGATAAACACACACACACACACACAAGCACAACCCATTCAGATCCCATTTAGAGTCATAGAGAATGTGTGAATATGCGTGTGTGTCTAAATATGCTAGTATGTGGGTCTGTGTGTGTGAACAAGAGGAAGAGTGCACAATTAAATTTGTCATGCTTGTGTGCCGTTTTCTCAAACTTTGCTCAATAATTAGCAACAGTGATATACTTGAGTTAACGTGGCTCAGACTTTGCTGACATGATCATATTCCACAGCCCGTTCTGCTGGTCAGCTTTTGACAAATTAAAAAAAAAATATGTATGGTTGCTGTATGGTTGCACACTGTGGGTTTTTGTTTTTTTTTTTGACTATGTGGGTGGGTGAATTTGCTTGTCTTACTGCAGAGGTTAAATCTGGCTGAAGCAACTGTGTTTTTCTTCTCCAGGGTCAAAAATGGGCCACAAACCTTTGTCTAGACAATTTGAACCAGACATGCAAAATGTCAGCCTCACTCTGATGAAATGAGATGACAAAGTGGAACGAAAGCATCTCTATATTATTTGCTTAAACAAATATCCTTACAATCAGACTCCAAATTAAGCCCCAGTCAACCCTCATGATGGCAAATAGAATAGTTTTGAAGCTTTTGTCTCTGTGGAATAACATCTGTTTTTGATCAGGTAGCCGTGGCCTTGGATGTACAAATGCAAGAGATCAGATGTACTTAAGGCTATGAAACTTTACCTTTTGAAGGTTTTAAATGGATAAGAAGTTGAGAAGAAAAAACAAAAACAAAATAACACTGAGCACACAGAGGTGCATACTGACTTTCCAAGTCCTTTGAAGAAACTAAGGCTCTCAGTGCTCTCTGACTGGAATCAGAAAATTAAAAAAATACCAGATAAGATAAGATTTTCCACCAAAACATAAATGTTTATGTCTTTCCATTACCACCATGACCATAATAATACCAACACCCTACTCTTCAGCCGGATAGAGCCTGACCTTTCAGATGGCAAAGTTTTACAGAAAAGTCACTTATTCATCGCCTGGTAATGAGAAGTTAATAGATGATAGATTATTGTGTTCTTTGGATGGACATAATTTAATTATTTTGATGCTTTCATTTATTAAGATGAGTAATAGTTTGGTGTCCGTATGTCCACAGCTAGCAGGAAGTGGTACAAAGCTGATGCTTGCACTGCATTAGATATACTGTGTAATGCAGTGCATATAACCAGACTATGTACGGAGCTTTAATGTTGGCTTAATAATAATAATTCACTGCAATGTACTGCAAAATGGAGGGAAATGATCAAATTTAGATTAGCCTCCGTTGAAATCAGCAATGATGGTCACACCCTTTAACTGCACAGTCACAGGTCCATTAAGTTTTCATATAAATTAAAATAGCTTTTTGCAATTTTTAAAAGAAATATAAATAATAATATAATAATGATAACTTTTAGATAATTAAATCATTTATCAAAATGTAATGCATGTTGTTATAAATGTATAAATGTATGAATGTAACTGATGAGGTTTCATTCACTCTTCCCATATTACTATTACAGCATCAACTGAAATATATGACTTCCTTTCTAAACTAATAATGAACGGTTAATGTAAAAATGTGTTATCCAGGGGTTTGATAGATCAGCAATCTTTATTACATTTTAAATATTTATTACATTATCCAGTTGCTATAGATTCAGTTACTTACATATGCTTACATATCATAGTAAAAAAATAGTTCCTGGACAAGCAGTAACCTATCATTGATTTCCTTAGTATTTTCCATCTGCAAGTTCCTATACTGCAAATGCTTTGAGAAAAGTGAAACACTGGTTCTCCCATTCAGAGCCGGCCGTCTACCCAGATGACTGCCTCATGAAAGCGAAACACAAAAGAGTAACTGTGCCACTGTTACAGATACTTCATTCATACTAGTAAGGACTATGCTCTCTCAGACTACGCTCCTCTCATGGACCCACCAGTCCTGTGCTTTCCAGCGGGTTTAGCCATGCTACATTAGAACCATTTCAAGTAGGCCAGTGATAATGTTTCAACCAGAGGGCAAAATGTGGCTAACCAAGAGAGGGCAAAGGGGAGAAAATATAACTTTCTGGACCATTAATTTCCAGTCAGCTGAGCTGAGAAATACACCAGCAGCCAAACAGAATGCCTTGCACATGAATGGAAGTTTGTTGAAGACTTCCTTTACAAAAAAAAAACCCTGTAAAATCAGTCCTCCATCCTAGTTGCAAACTGGCAAACAGGACTTGTGCTCATTCTGCACTCAGAATCTCCCAATGTGGTTGTATTTTTTGTCGTGGCTAATTCCACTCAGGCATCTATTTTGAACAGAATTGCACCGCCCACAGTCGGTCAGCAGCGTCTGTTCTTAGAAATACCTTATTTACACAGCCTCTGAAAAAAAAAGCATTCCCAGTTTGTGAATCTGAGCTGTGCCTTGCAAGAGTATCCGGTGGTAATTGATGGCCTGCCCTGTATGGCTCATTCTTCTTACATTGTGAATAGCAATCATGAATTGGCTTCGAGTGCCATGTCTGTCAATTCAGAGTAAACCAGAATATGTGTAATTTGGAGCATTGCATAGGTATTTATTTGTTTTTGAGTTGGCATGGCATTCTCTCTCTCTCTCTCTCTCTCTCTCTCTCTCTCTCTCTCTCTCCCTCTCCCTCTCTCTGCCATAGTATTTAGATTTTGTAACACTGAGGAATGAGTATCTGTGCGTAACTGTTTGTGTGTGTATGTGCGTCCTTCATATGTAACACTACACCACCGTGACAGCTCTGGGCTCAAGTGGAAGGAAGCGTGGGTGTATATAAAGATCAACGGATAATAAATATCAGCCAGACCCCAAACAGAATTCCCCCTTCTAGGTCAATATTAAAGCTGCCCTGTTCAAGGGCAGTGGTCTGCGATTGGCCCGTCTGATCTCCCTTGAGCCAATAAGAGAGCTGGGCTGAGTTTATTTTTCTTATATACCTCACTGGGGGAGAAGTATTACCCCTTGTCTCCATGATATATAGCAAGGGGTGGGTAAGCAAAGTTAACACTGACACAGAAAATATATGGCAGCCTGAACTGGATTTTGTAGGTTTCTGATGTGTGTAAGGCACTGTATGGAAGATGTAAAGTCTGCACACTTAAGTAAATACTGCTCCCATGGTTTAAGTATCTCTAACATGAAACCATGGGAGCAATATTTGATTCAGTGTGCAGACTCTGTGTCTTTTGATTATTGTTCTTTTGTCTGGCCTGCACCTGAGCACCCCATTGGATATGTGTACTCTGCTTCTTTTGTTAACTGTATAGAGGGTCCCATATATTTTTTGTGCCATGTGTGGAAAACGCTGATCCAAGCCCTGTGCTAATAGAATAAAGCACAGTATTTAACACCAAGTCACTGCAAATAGCTGTGCAAACTAACTTAACTAAGCTTAAAATTGCTGTCGAATCTGCTATTGTGTATAAAATCCAACATCACCTTTTAATCTCACCTGCATCAGTCTAGCATTATAATAATGCAGCATATTTTTAGAAACACAAACAATTGTTGCATGAGATACTATGTATTAATATATGACGGCTATTGTCCTGAACTGACTTCTGTGAATAGAGCAACTAGGGAAACACCATGTGACATTTTGAAATAGAGCTTACAAAGCTGTGTTGGGTTATCACCCCATGGCAGCTGCATCCAAGACTGGCCCCAGTCCGCCTCAAAACTGTTAAATAGCCCAGAGCAAAAATAACCCTTGCATCTGCAAAGACAGGAGCGGAAGATAACCCACAGTCAAATAACATGGTAACGGAGTGAGGCATGGTTGTGACGACCAGCTAGGAGGGCACATTACGAGACAATGGAACAGTTTTGGAAGGGAAAGAGGCTGAAGTTCTCCTTTAAAGGGCTGTAAAACTCACAAGGAGTGCTTGATGGAGGGAGTGCAGTGCAGTGCAGTGCAGCTGCCCCACTTAGATCAGTACTTCTTGAGTACTTCTTGTTAGTCAAATCAGTTGGGTGAGGTACAGCAGCAGGAAGTTTGCAGGACATTAGTACCCCTGTCACATAGGAGGCAAGCATTAGCACTGGAACACAGGGTCTGCAGGGCAGAGAGGTCAGGCAGCCAAGGAGGGAAAATATCAGTGGGAAGAAAAAGAGAATAAAATGGCCCTGAACCACTGAAAAGAGGAAAGGAGTCTGCTGACACTGATCTGAAAATATGATGCATGCAACAGCCAACAGTTGACAATAACTAGATAAAGTATGACTACAAGTACAAAGACTTGGCATTTGAGAACAGGGACAGGAGCCAGTTGTCGACCCTGAGAGGTTTACTTACTGAAAAATAGACCAAACAGTATGGAGGAAGCAGCTGAAATAGCCTCGGAAAAAGGCATCAAGGGATAAGTAAAGAAGGACAGTGTACTGCAAGAAAATCTGAGGAATCATATGATAGCACTGAGAAGGACAGAGCATCTCCAGAAGTCTTGAAAAAAAGAATAAAGACCAAGCTAATGCAGCATTTCACTCCTCGGTGTTAACCATGGAAAAAGAAGCAGAAAATCACCTTGGAAAAAAAAATACACACACACACACAGGGAGCAGCACCGAGAAATAGGGTTTCCCCAGATAACCCTGCCAAACAAAGAATCAACTGATTCTGGAAAAACAGAAAGAACACCAGCTGAGGGCTAAACCACTGAAACACTTATACCGTGATGAAATCAGAGCCTCGATTTATGATGTAATGACACAAAATTTCAAAAAGTGGTTAATCACACATTATTTCCAGACAGTTTATGCTGTTGAGATGGTAAGTTTGGGGGTGAACTGTTGTAGACTCTCTATTTAAGTGCTGTAACTGTTGCTTAAATGTGTCAATCTGATGTATGATGAGGTATTGAAGGGTTTGGTTTTGAGATGTGAGAACCCTCTGTTGAAATGGTAAACTTTTTTATATGTATTGACAAAGCCTTTGGAAGCAGGAGGAGTGTTTAGGAGGCCAAGGCCTGATATTAAGTATGTGGTAGTGCGAAAATACCCCTGAGCAAGGGCACCTAGCTCCCAAGTGTTTGCACCAACTCCCAAGTGCTGCATGGATTAATACTGAAAATGTATCAAACATAATCTAAATACTGTTACACATTGCAATGAGTTCTTGATTGCAATATGTCTTAGTATGTGTCCTTGCATGAAGAACTGTTACATATGCGTAGGTCCTGTGCACTGGCCCTGTTAGTCACTTTGTTCATGAAACCTCCTCCTTAGGTTGAACCAGAGACTTTGGCAGTCATAAAGTGGATGCAAAACTACAACTTTATTCTGTCGGCCAACCTCCATGGAGGGGCTGTGGTGGCCAATTACCCCTTCGACAAGTCCAGAGACCCGAGGATCAGAGGGAGGACCACCTACGCTGCCACTCCAGATGACAAAATTTTTAAAAAGGTATGCAGGAGATGAGAAATGGTCTCCAGATGGTAATGTTACCCACATGTGATCTCATCTGTGTGTACATGTGCGTGTTTATGTGTGTGTGTGTGTGTGTATGTGACCACATGTTGTGTATTACTGGGCACACGTGAATCGGCGTATGTGATGACAGTTGGCGAGGACCTACTCGTATGCTCACAGCTGGATGCACAAGGGCTGGAACTGTGGCGACTTCTTTGATGAGGGAATCACCAACGGGGCCAGCTGGTACTCTTTGTCCAAAGGTAAGCAAAACCTCTGCTCCTCAGCAGCCTGCAGAGAGAGCCAAGAACAACACCCACAACATATCGTAAAAACCCTATATACTTCACTGTACATGATTTTGGTGGAGTTAATATGGTTCTTGGTTTTTTGCAGACCTGTCATTTGAAATACACTTAGCAATCACATTTGAATGAGAGCCTGCTTTGTAGGCAAACACTTGAGGCAGCAATCCACATGTAAGCTTGCACAAGATCAGATATGTATTCATGTAAAGTCCAGGTGCAGTAACCTGAACAGTGACCTGAGATCAGCACTTAAATTCTCAAAGTTTTTGGAAGTTTTCTGCCTGGATCCCTTTCTAAAAAACAGATGGCAAGATGCCGCCTGCTAGGCTGCCGTTGTGAAATGGTGCTTACTGTGTTTCCTGTCTGCTTGTTGATTTTGATCTATTTTGATTACTTTTAATTTGCGCTTTGTTTTGTGGAAAGGAACATATGTCTTCTCTTTGACTGAAGGAACCTTCTGGACATCAGCGACAAATTACCATATATACTTCAATCTAATATACACATGTATACTCCAGGAAAGAAAGGGAAGTGGGCTGAATGGTTGTGGAATTCCCCATCTACAAGACAGGACGCTGTGTTTCACGCTCCCCATAGCACTGTGCTGACCGGCTAGCTGCAGTATTCACAGAAAACTTCAACAATTCCCTGTTCACATACAAATTCCCATGTGCTTCAAAACATCCACTATTGTTCCACTGCAAATGCAGACAAAGTTACGTGCCTCAATCACTGCAGGCATTAGCAATAATGCAATTCCTTGAGCTCCTGGCCCAGCGCAGTGTGGACCCCAATCTGTCAGATGATCATGAACTTTCTGACAGGCAAAAGACAGTATGTGTGGATGGGGCCCCTGCTGTCAGGTCTTTCTGAGGAATGTGTGCTCTCTCCTCTCCTCTACTCCCTTCACACCGACGACTACATCCCTCAGTTAAGTTGCTCAAGTTTGAGAATGACACCATCCTATCAAAGACACCAATGAGTCCATCTACTACACATACAGTAAACTGGTGTTTTGGTGTGACAGTAACTTTAAAGCAACGATCACCGCTTTGCGAAAGTGAAGTCATTCACTGCAAAAACTCAAAATCTTACAAAGAATATTTGTCTTATTTCAAGTCAAAATGTCTTATTTCTAGTCAAAATATCTCATTACACTTAAAATAAGACATGATCACCTCAGAAGTAACTTGTTTTTAGACAATTTTCACTTGTTTCAAGTGAATTTATTTTTTTTTTTTTAAGTTTTTGTAGTGTTCAAATTACGATCCACCATCAGTGATCCCCTCACATCTCCTATCCAATCAAGAAGTCCTTACACAGGATATTCTCACAACTAGACAGTTCTGTTGCAAATCTACTGAACCATCACTGAAAATATCCGGACATCATCGACCTTATTCTGGTCTGGCTTTGCCTCCTCCTGCTCCTACTTCTTCACTGGTAAGAGGGTCCTCTGTTGCTGCCGGCTGCCCTTGATCAAGCACTTGTGTGACAGGAAAAAGACGACTGTTATTGACTCTGCACACCTAGGCTGCGGTCGAATAGTTTGTGTTTAGAACGGTTCCTAAGTGAGTGGAATGACCCGGAATGATCTAAGTGGCAGCCATGATGAGAGCTGGTTGAATTCTCTAAATGTTAAGGGAAGGTGCTTCAGTGCTTCCTTTCCTGTCTCCTTTAGCATAGGATACACATGACCATTCTTTACAAAAGGAAATAATGCTGTTCCACAATTCCTTGTGGCAGCAACATTTAAAGCCAGCATCATTCAGCGCTTCAAATTTCATGGTCTTTACTGAGTTTGTGGGGATTCTTAAGCTTTTATCTGCGTAGGCTTATAGACATAATCATCATAATCAGAATATTTGAGATAACATAGAAGTCTGTCTTTCAAGAATGCAGATATGGGATGTTTTTGGCCTGATGCTGTTTTTAATTCAACATGTTTGAATTAAGTCCTTATGAATTCTTCTTCACATCATTCCTTTCATCAAGGTCAAGGAAAAGTGATTAGGAAAAGATACAGGACATCATTTTTTGACTGTTCACCTAGGCCACCAACTGACTGACACAACACCAATCCAACATTCAACATTCTGTATGAACCAAATATATCCTGTATAACCAATTATAATGTCTTGTACCATGTTGACAACAGCTAACCAAATCAAATTCATTCTGCTTCCTGCAAAAAATCAGTACAAATCTTTTTCATGCCTGTATTTTCCTGTGTGTCCATCCACCAACACATTTTTGAAATTGTTTTGAAATAATAGAGCCATTTGAAAAAAAAAACAAAAAAACGTTACTGGTGTTGATCATCTGAGGCCAGTAAGAGCTACAAGGGCTTAGGCGTTGGCAGGAACATCTCAGTCCTCTAACTCTCTTGTTTGGTTGATGGTTTGGGAAGTTTTTGCCTGAGTTATATGGTTTGATCTTTTGCCACATGATCTTTTGTCTACTTGGAAATGAAACCAAATCGTCTGGGCGTTTCAACTCAGAAAATCCATGGTCACTGTACAGCAATCCTGTAACTATTTCTTTTTTCTGAAATCCTGGCTTGGTCTGGGCTTGACTCCTGTTTGCAAAGTGAAATTGTGGAGTTTTTCGAGTGAGTCATACCAGCATTTGAATTGGATGATGTGAAAACGCCCACAGTCCCATTTAGTAGGGGCATGTTATGTTTATTTTAACAAATCTATTTGCTCCAAGAGTTATGTCATGGTCCACAAGGTTACATTTTGACTTTCACTCCCACTTCTTGGCTCAAACTCACAGGCCTCTGTGGAAAGGAGAGACGGTTAAGGATTGCCAATCAAGCAAGAAAAACAACATAGATTAAGATTTAAAGAGATAGTTCAGGATTTTGAAAAGCTTATCTGACACGAGGCATCATTTTAGTCCAAGAAAAAAGAAATTCTTAAAGCTCAGTAGAGTTTGTGAGAGTCATTGGAGCTAAAACCTGTGTCTTTGAAAATTCACACTATACATGCAAACAGTGTTGAAACTGTTCAGTCCATATTGTGGAGCAAATAGTTTGAGCTGTCAGTATTTTAAAAAGTAACATTTTAGTAAGTTTTTTTTTTTTTTTTTTTTTTTTTTTCCAGCCAGTGGCACCTTAAACAAAAGGCAACAGCTTTTTGATATCCAATATATTAATACAAATAACACTGGGGTCCTTCATCATCATCATCATCATTATTATTATTATTATTATTATTATTATTATTATACATGTCTATCATTAGTAAGTGAGAGTAGTTTTTTATAGCCTGAAATAATTCTCTTGAATATGTCTCTTGAGGGGAGGAGCCTTGTTATTTCATGTTGATGTCCACAACATGTGCCTCACACTGCTCTGTGTGTGTGCTGCAGGCATGCAGGACTTCAACTACCTGTACACCAACTGCTTTGAGATCACACTGGAGCTGAGCTGTGATAAGTTCCCACCAGCATCATCACTACCCAGAGAATGGCTGGGCAACCGAGAGGCGCTGGTTTCCTACCTCGAACAGGTTGGAACTCACACACACACACACACTCTCACACACACATACAAACAGACATTCTTGTGCTCATACATACACAAGCATACACACAAAGACACGTGAATTCCTTTACCTGTACCCACCTGCCGAAAAAACATACAAAAGATAGCAATATTGCAGACGATTTCACAGCTTTCAAGGACATCAATATACGTCATTAACAGCTTAATGCACAGACACACACACATACATACACACTGGCAAGAGTCAAGCATCCAATTCCCTGGCTTCTTGTAAATATTGGCTGCGATTCCGGGGACAAAGTGTCTCAAAAGGAGTTGTGTGGAACTCACTGTAAGACAAGAAAACTGACTCTTACCTTCTGTCATGCATGAAAAGAGTTGTTTGTTTTCCAAAGTCTGGAGACAAAATGTCCTTTGTCCTACTTGTCGGGGCGCTAAGATGAAATGCAGTAATGCAGTGCTGCTAATGGTGTTTCTCCAGCCTTAATGGAGGGCACAGAAATTAATTCCTCTTCCACAATATGGACTGAATAAACTAAACTGAAAGGAGTAAGGAGTTCAAGTATACACTGCTGGTCTTGTGATACCTGTGCTGTAAACCAAAGAGCTGGGAAAAGTTTGTCTAAGGCTTGGGAATGTTACTTCTGAAAACTTATTGCCCAATACATCCTTTATGTATCCCATGGAGTCACGGAGTATTCAAACACATGCCAGTGGGTTGCTGCTTTTATAAAAAGTGACAATGAAAAATTAGGACAACATAAATAAAAAATGTCGTTAAATATTTAAAAGTAGACCGTGACCAACTCACTGAAGCTGTCTTGTTTTTCAGGTGCACCATGGGATAAAAGGCATGGTCTACGATGAAAACAACAATCCCATCGCCAACGCTGAGATCTCAGTGGCCGGCATCAGTCACGACGTGACCAGCGGTGAGAGCCGGCGTTTAATCTGCAAGTGTGATAGGGATGTTTATTGGCAGCTTTTTGTTCACAAGCGCAGCCATCATTTCAAAAGTGAGGGGGGTGGAATATTTAGGCCTTTTTTTTTTTTTTTTTTTGGTTATATAAAATTAAATCAACAGGTTTGTGTCACTTTTACCATGTATAAATTAACCCTTTGAACAAAATGTATTCTATTTCTTTTTATTTATCATGTTTTAAAGTTTTTTTTTTTTATTTAATTTTATTTATTTTTCCAGATTTTCTTTATTTTTTCTTTTTAAATGAACGCTTGAACATATGAACATATATTATATATTTTTGTCAAAATTGCTGTCAATTTTTAGATAATTTTCTGATAGTTTTTTGTAACTTTCCTCTGGTTTCCCACCACTTTTGTTTTTTCCCTACTTTTGGTTATCCCTTATTTCTTGCGAATTTGCTGACGACCCTTCTCCCCATGTTTTTGAAAGAAATCAAGGTAATTTGCTCAGTTTCAAAGGGTTAAATGCTTGTCAAAGGCACTCACTTTAAAAAAAAAAAAAAAAAAAAAAAAGATGCTCTAAGGATGAGGCAGGACGGCCGACTTGAGACAGTGGGTGAACTATTGAGTAACGGGAATAAAGTGCGGGGGATAGAGGAGACAGGCTGCCAGACTCCAACTTCAAAATTTATTGTTTGACTCTAAGGGCCTGTGCTCCTGGCAAATCTTGTTAAAATGATCTATTAACACCAGCCAGGAGTCCAGCTCAGCTCCCACTGGCGCAGGAGTGGAGGAGTCGATGATTTTGGAGTTGAGTCTTCATTGTTACTGCTCCCAGTTTCATTTTTACTCGGTGAAATGAAATTCATCACAACAGAGGAATCTCACACTTGGACTGGAGAGAGCCGTCCTCTAGTGGTCACTGTGGAAAGCACAACGTCAAAATGCAGCTCTACATTAAACAGTGCAGTTTGGACTTGTAAAATGTAAATTTTACGGGTACCCGATCAGATCTGCTCACCTCTCTTCTGTCCATCTGTGGTGTGTTTTCCTCCAGGAGTGGACGGGGATTATTTTAGACTCCTGCTGCCAGGCACCTACACTGTGACAGCGTCTGCCCCAGGCCACGTCCCGTCCACCAGCACAGTCACAGTGGGACCAGCCGAGGCCATACAGGTGTGTGTGTGTGTGTGTGTGTGTGTGCAAGAAGTATGTATTTGCAAGCATTCAGCGCAGGACACAAATTTTCTCATCCATCAGCCAGTTTACTCTGTCAGTGGTGAAAGCTTTGCTTTTTAGTTGAAATAAACTTGCTGAAGTAGCCAGCAAAACCTAATTTTACTAGATTTTCAATTTCAAATCTTGTGAGTGCAAAAACAAAAACTCCATTTTAAAAAGTCATTTAGTCTCATTTTCAGTCTTAAAATCTTGTTTTTCTTAAAACAATTTGAGTCAGGAGATTTTGTCAGAAACAAACAAGTATAAATATGTGAGAGAAATGGAAGAATAAGGCCGATCAGCCCTCTACTACCAAAAAAAGACACTTGATTTGAGAAAATTCTCCAATCAGGTTGATTGGCATCGGACACAAGTGGGATTATCTCATCCCACTGGCTGACTTTTTCAGTTAGTTTAAGAAAAACAAGATTTTAACAGAGTATGACACTAAAAACAAAGTATCTTGTGAACGTTTTTAAAATATATTTTTAACAAATTCCAGCCTAATCAATGCCTCTGACCTCTTTCTTCTTCCCTCACAGCTCTATTTTTACTTGAAAACGGCACCAAAACAAAACCTGAACGTCAAGCATCACCACGGCAAGAAAAACATCTCATCCACCAAGGTCCCTTTAAACCTCGGCCCCAGATGAGACATGGACAATAATAGGCCAGCACACACACGTGTACACACACACACACACACACACACACACACACACACACACACTCAAGCACATAACCACATACACACACGTGCACACACATAAACACACACACACACACACACAAATTATGGGAATGATAAATGAACATAATATATGTCATTTTACCTTTGTAGTCCTATGATAATCTATTTCAAACCTCAATGTTTTGTTACTTTTTTGTTTGTTTGTTTGTTTTTGTCCATAAACATAAACTGTTTGTTTTGTGTGTCGTGTAGAAATGTTTCAAGCCTGGTGTATTTATGTAAGTGTTTATTTGTATGAGCACGGCCAGCCTATATTTGTAAAGGACATTTTGAGTTGATCACTATAATTTGATGAAAATGAAAAGTGAAAATAAAACAGTTGTTTTACTGTTAAAAGTAGTTGCATAATTACTCTCTGTGTACTGTTCACTTAGCAATTTATCTGTGTACTTTGTGGCTTTTGGAGTTCATGTTTCATTCATCCCTCTTTTATTTATCAGCGCTTCTGCTGTCCTTCCTCTTGATATAACTCACTCCCACATCCTGTGAAGGCGTCTGTGCTGAAGGGGCTCAAGTCTCAACGGTCATGGGAAGAGTGTGTGTCGTTAGCCTTCCCTGCTGGGATCCAAACCAGCAACTCTTTGGTCTATCAAATCAAATCAAACTTTATTTATATGGTGCCTTTCATGCAAAATTGCAATACAAGGTGCTTAGCAGTACAATGAAATTATAATGATACACTGATAAGGGGATGATAATATAAGAAATAAGAGGCATGAACAGAGACACTAGTGAAAGAGAAGATTAAAATGGGTTAAAATAAAATAAATCAAATCAATAAAAATAGATAGATAGATAAGGAAGTGAGGTGAAGGACGTCTGATAAAACCTCACTGTACATCCTTATGATCATGTCACCAGTGTCATGTGAGCAGCCATGAAAAAAAAACACTGAATGTTCACCGCAGTTTCAGCTCTATAATGTGGTTTTCTGATTCAGCAAGAATTGTTTTGATCTTTCACTGTAGAGTATCAGCACTGTGTGGCATTTTAAATTGAAATACAGCAATGTTACAATTATTTTTCGATGCAAAAAAAAAAAATGGTGTGCCCTTTGGGGAAACTTTATAAAGTTTATAAAAAAGTACTCTGCACGCAGGCTTTAGGACTACAGAGTGTGTTTGCCTGCCTTCTTTCACCATGGCATTCTGTATGCCTTGTGTCTGTACTGTAATTACACCCCGCTTGTCTGGCTCTGTATGTGTGTGTGTGTGTGTGTGTGTGTGTGTTTTCATGTATCTGTCCAACAAGCTATCTTAGCAACCATTCATAACAGAGGCATAAAACAAAAACATAAAGCTCAGCGGGTCAAAGGTGAATCCATACCCTTGACATTAAAGTGGTTCGTGTTTATTGTGTCTTCACCTTATGAATAAGGAATATTCCCCCACAATAACACTGTTTCATACATGCATACCTAATTAAAAAAAAAAAAAAAACAAAAAAAAAACACCTGCAACTTAAAACATTAAAAAAAAAAAAAGAGTTAATCCATGTTTGTGTGAAAATCTATTCTCTGTTGTGTCTTGAGGTGGCAGCAGATGTCACTGCTGTACAAGGCAGAGAGATGCCAAGTCAGACATACCTATCTGTCTGCTTTCCTCTGATGAAATGGATATCACAGACAGAGAGATGGATTCCTTAAGGTTTTATCATAGTTATTGATAACCTGCCTTCGATCAAAGTTCAGCACCCTGCCGGCAGAAGTGCTGCTGACTCACCCAGGCAACCGTCTTCTACAAAAACTTTCCATCAGAAACAGTCCATGATGGAGCTCCTTCTCGCCAACCTCTATTGATCTGCCTGTAAACCAACTGGTGCACTCAGATCAGTTCAGTTCTTAACACCCAACCATCTGCAACTTCAGTCTTCTTACACTATGCCCCATCTACCCTGAGCAACAATGTCCATGTCATATAATACTCATAATTTATTTCATCAACTAATTCATCAAAGAAGAGCAGACATGACTTGTTTCAATGTTGCTAGACTCAGATGACAAGTAAATCATGTTTTCATTCTAACTGGTTTCAAAATGGCTAAAGTGCTGAGCAAAAAAATAAAATAAAATAAAATAAAATAAAAATAATAAAATCACTATCCCCAGGTGTTACTGTCCTAAAAGTTGTGCATTCATATCAGCAACATATCACAAGAACTGATACAGTGGATTATCGCTGTTCTGCCACAGAGATGAGTCTTGACATCCTGAAGGTGGCAGCAAAGAGCATTCCTGTCACTACAGATTTGTCCATCTCTATTTCTGCTAACATAAACAACTACACTCCATTTGTAAATTTGTAGATCTGCAAATGACTTTTCATCTGATTTTCAATGTTTCAGTGGTGAAAATAATGAGAACTCTTTCAGGCTAATAGGATTGCTGCATCGTTATTGTTAATATGTTTTATTTGAAACATATAAACACGGTTTCATTTGCTTCACACTATTCGGAGCTCCATTATAATAAAGCTAATTTCTTCTCAGGAAGCTTAAATTTGAGACACACGTCATACACATCTGTTTGAAATGTTTTACTTTGCGGGGATTTCGTCAGCAGCATATTTTTTAGGACTGGAAATAAATGTGGCTCTATAGTCATCCCATACATTAACAGAGAGGATTCCTTGACCAAAGAACTGTCCCCCCCCCCCGGTCCACAAACAAGGGGCTTCACTGAAAAGCAGACTCTGTTCAGCGTGACATTAAAAAGAGAACTTTCCACTTGTTTTTCCTGTGCCATTCACAAACACTACAGCACGCAACAATGGGCCCTGTGACGACCAGGAAAGAGGAAAAGCGCACTTCACCGGGCACTCAGTGAATCTGCAGCAGTGATTTAGAGCTTCCCCAAGGGCAAACATGGGGCCCGCCAAATGATAAAATATTTTAAACTGTACACTAGAAAAGTTATTCTTACTACTGCTACTATTGTCTCTTCTTCAATGCTATTTCCACTCCTCATGCATGCATGCTTTTGTTCAGACTTGGCAGTATTAAAACATTAAATAGGGCACAGTGTTGAGCTCTGTTTTGCTCCCACTAGTTAGTGGCAGTATTTTCATGATGATGCTCTTTTATAAAGCATTAGTGTCCATGGTGATTTGATTACAGCCTCGTAGCTATGAATGTTAACACAACACACTTGATGCCCCCTGTCTCACCGAGGCTGACTGACCTTATGGAATTTTTTGATCATTGTAATTATAAGGCCACATACTGTACATAATATGATACCACAAATTATACATGTGTGGCCAATAAAACCACTCAGTGACACACCAGGTCCCATGCCCAGTTTGAGCAATACAGTAAGAGAGACATTACACACTCACTGTTTTTACAATGCCGATTTGTTTGTGAATTTACAGTAATGGTCACAAGATCATAAGACAAACAATAGGCTGTTTCCAAAAATGTAATCTGAACTATGAGCAGCTCACATCACTGATGCAGCGACAACCAAATCCATTGTCATGATGCCATAAGGAGCTTTGAATCACTGTAATCATAAATAATCTGGTAACTGACTGCAATCCACATCTAGTTCTGGTAACTGCAGTAATTGAGCACAGTCACTTGCTGCCTACTCAAACGATAAGTCACAATTCAGTGTTTCTCCGTGGAGAAACAATAGCACGCCTGTACGACAGCCAGCATATTCTTCTCCAACACAGAGCGCTGTGACAACCTACTGGCAAAATATACTGAAAGACAACAATAGGCTGTAGATCCACATACTCGCTTTGAATGAAAGTGGGCACTATGAGAGAGGACAAAGCCAGCATTTCATACAATGTCATTGATCTGGAGCATTCTCAGAGGTAGCGTGGGCCTGTGTGTGTGTGTGTGTGTGTGGTTGCACATGAATTTGTGTACAGTTAGTTGGCCAAATATGGCGTCAATGAAGCCCACCAGTCGCCTTTTACTGCCAGACCTCTCCTACACTTCCTTACTCATACTCATTGACTCAGACCACACATTTCTACAATACTGTGCGACTGCCGCTGCTGGATGGTTAGTTAGTTGAAATTCAGTGGTAGGTGGACCAGGTGCTACCTGAATTGCATTACATGTATTTGTGTAAATCATTCGCACTTAAAATTATTGATTGGGCACATATAGTATAGCGTTTTTGTTTCTGACACTGGAGCAAAATAGGCCTGAGCTGAGATGATTGTCCATCACCAAGTTCAACATATAGGTGATTTCCATATATTATTTATTTGTCAGTATTAAATACCTGCACATGAGAAAAAAATCAAATATGTCACATTATTTGGTGAAATATGTGGACATACACTATATGGACAAAAGTATTGGGACACCTACGCATTACACCCATAGGAGTTTTTATGACATACAATTAATATGTAACATCTCTGAAAACACTTGATGATATTTTGGTTATACATTAGATCTCTGTATGGGAACCCGTTGTAAATCTATGTGTAAATAATAACCATAAAACAGATCATGCTGTATGTTAAGTTGTGCCATCATTTAATGGAATAAAACCAACAGCAATTTGACAAATAACTTGAAGAGTCTCTTCATTCTTCATTTGGAACTAAGACTACTGAAGAGATTAGTCTATATGTGCATTTTTATAGTTTTTACGGTGCATCATGACTATGTGCGTGTGTGTGTGTAAGTCTGCGTGCATGCGTGTGCATGTGTGTGTGTCCATGTTTAACCTCTCCTGTGCTCCCTCTCTGCCTTGCTGACACTGAAGTGAGAAAGGCATCTAGCTGGCTTTGTTTCCTGCTATTGTTCTGGCAGATATGAGAGCAGATATAAGGAAGCTGTTATTACTGCAGACACAGCAAAAAGTATCTTCTGCCTTCCACCGCCACACACCACACACGCATGCACACACACACACACACGCACACACACATACGATGACTAAGCTGCCAAAAGTATATTCCCTCCAGAAGTAAATTACAGGCACAATGACTATGATTTTGTCTCGCTAAAAAAGACGTTTTCATTGTCTTAATGAGATAGTGTCTTTCCAAAAAGAGAAACGCCACACAACAGAACCGCAGCTTCACCTTTCTGCTGCTCGGTTCTTACAAGTAGAGGCTGGCCTTGTTCTTTTATTCATGGGAGTGTCAAAAAGTGCAGTAACAGGGATTCTTCACCACTGTAGCTCCATTCCTCTACCTGCACTTGTATAATATATAGCTAATATTGTTTGTGGCCAACACTAAGAGTTTCATCAGATAAAAACTCTGACAGATTCCCTCTCCCAATAAAAAAACAACAGTGTTTTTGTTATTTCTGCTCTGAGCCTGCATGGTCTGGGTGGAGTGGATAGCCATAACCTGCCCTGACCTGAACAGGAATGGGATGACAAACTGAGGAAGTGTTTCTCCAATGACATGCTGGTTTTTTTTTTTCTGTGTTTATTTCTTCCAGTTTTGATATTGATTTATATATCAAAATGCAGGGATGCCGTTCAGGATGAACCCATCTAAATTCCTTTGACTCATTTTACCAGCCTTTACATTTGCAGAGGAAAGTTTTGTCTGCCTCATGTAAATTTCTTTGTTTCAGTGTTTTTGTTTTTTTGTTCAAGTGGTGCCCTATGTCTAATTTGAATAAAAGTCACTGTTTTGCATTCAGTGAGCTTCCTGATTTTCTAGAAAACAGCTTAATATAATCTTAAATCTTAAATCTTTATCACGCACATTTATATTGTTTTGTCTTAAGGAACCTTGTCTGGGAGTTTTTATGCAGTTGGATATGATTTGCTGCACAATTGGACAACTTTTTATTCTCTCTGTAGGGAAATAACAGCATGGAATCCCTAACCTAGGTGGTTCATATACCACTGTCTTACATTTTTAATCTAAAAGGAGATTATAATGAAGGTCACTATTTTAGCTGGGGCCGGCCCTGGAATCCCCTCAAGGACCCACGGAGGCGCCGGGACCACACTTTGGGAACCGCTGCCCCTACAGAGCACAGTTTGTCTTTTTAATCAGGCATTAGCCGAGCCAGCCATGAGCCTGCGGTGCAGAAAAAGTGGGTGGTGTTGATGTAGGCATGGAGAGCGCAACCCAACTCGACTGCTCTTGTTTCTAATGGGATGACAGCTGATTCTGGCGAGCCAGCGTCAGCTCTGTCCGCTCCGCCGCGTCACTTTCTGCCACCAACATGTTTCCTCGGCCTCTGTCCTAACAGGAGACGATTCTCCACACGGATCGGGAACTTGCGAGCAACTCCAGATCCGCGGTCCGTGTCGCTGCTCAAGTTGATCGCGAAGAAAAAAAAAAAAAGCAACTCCGCCACCACATCACCGACCCAAAAAAGTTGGATACCTTGTCTGACTGGATATAACAGCCCGATCCTGGTTTCCGCAGGACATCCGACCACTTTATAGGTAGGTAAAATGGCAGTGTCTTGCAAACTTTCCCTACCCATGCAAATTCAAAGGAAATCCAAGTATCACATGATGAATGATGCGCCGAGGTGACACGAGTAAATGTTTATAAGCATGAGCAAAATATTAGGGCGCACCAGACCTAATATTGACACCGCTCTCCTGCTCGTTTTCACGGATTAGGCGTCTAAACCTCTTTGCAAGTGTCAACAAACACGTATTGATACTAGATTGGCTTTATTTGCAAGCAGCCAAGATGGGTTCGCCGTAGGTAGAGTGCGGGGCTGGGAGTCCGGAGCCCTCGGCCAGGCACAGGACGTGAGCTGAATGATTGATGACAGGGAGCGCAAGTACAGCCGCGCAGAAAATCCCCCTCCTGTGCTGTCACCTGTGTCTGTGCTGTCAGTTGTTCCAACACACACACACACACTGCACAGACCAGTGGAACAGTCTGGTCACACACTTATTAGCCCTGGTGGTCTGAGTGTGACAGCTAAGGATCCTTGTCCTGTCCTGTTCTGTTCCATTATATTCTGTTATGTTCTGTCTGTCCTATTTGGTTTACTTCTTTACCTTTCTATGCTGTCTACTTCTAATCTGTGTAGTTTTGCCCTGTCCTATCAGCTCTAGTTGATTTACTTCTATTCTGTGTTGTTCTGGCCTACTCTGTCATTTCTAGTTAGTTTACCTATTTTCTACTCTAATTCTGTTCAGTCTAGTTCTGTCCTCTTCTGTCAGTTCTGGTTGGTGAACTTCTATTCTGTCTACTTCTGTTTTGTGTATTTCTGTCCCAGTCTGTGGGTTACTGCTTTTCTATTCTGCCTACTTCTGTTCTGTGTTGCTCTATCCTATTCTGTCATTTCTAGTTAGTTTACTCATTTTCTATTCTGTCTAATTCTATTCAGTGTAGCCCTGTCCTGTTCTGTCAGCTCTAGTTGATTTACTTCTTTTCTATTCTGTCTTCTTGCATTCCAGTGACACACTGTTTTGTTTACTTCCAGTCCATATAGTTTGGTTCTGTTCTGCTATTGCATTCTGTCCTGTTAGACTTACATTCTGTTTAGCTCTCTTCTATCCTGTTCAATTTGTACTGTCAGTTCTATTCTATTCTGTTCCCTCCGCCTCTGTTCTTACACAAAGCGGCAGTTTGCTTTGAGAGCCAAACAGATGCAGCAGAACAACATATTCCTTGACCTTATTAACAGCCTTGGCACGCTGCTCTAGTTTGCTGGTGGCCCGTCAGTCTGGCACAGTGACTGCAGCAGCAGAGCTGTCTGGCTGCCTGTCATAACGACCTCGGTGCCGTGATATCATCATGAGAATGGGAGAGTGTAATTGCTTTTGATGGATTTAGGCAGGCACTTTGGCACACACCACTCCATTCAAGATTTCTGTGGGACATACAGTTTGTATTGTTAACACCATGTGTTTAGTGGAGATGGATTATTATAGATGCTTTAAATAGGTTTTGTAGTGGTTTTAACATAGGCACCTCAAAGATATTGGAGGGGTGTGTAAGAACAATAGCCTTTTGTGAGCAATGTGGTTGATGTTGTGGGATACAGTCACTTGCTGCAAATAGCCTAAAGTTGAATAATGTATAGTTTGTAACTTGAATTGGATCAGCTCTGCAGCTTCAGTGGAATTAGGCTGAGTTGTGCTGCAAACTCACTGCAGGATGAGCCAGACTTGTTCTGCTGAAGCTGCACATCTGACACGGCTTTTCATACACGACACCACATGGAGTGGGTTGATATAGCTTAAGTATTTAAGTAAGTGCTTGCAGTCAAATGTGTGCTCTCACCCCCTCTGTATCCCCTACTTAGTTTGGAATTCAGATCCAATCAGTGGCAAATATTGATACACTGTGGAGTCTTATCACAAAATCAAACATGTGAACTGTGTTTTAATTGCTCCCTTAAGATAAGGGGCAAACAGTGAAATCTGGCTTAAACCCCACAGTGACACACGCTTTGAATCCATAAGTGCAAGTCTGCTAACCATCGTCAGTGAAGTCAGGATGTAAGCATTTGTGGTCCACCACCACCACCAGTGTTGTCTCTGTTGTTTTGCTGCAGTGTCAGTGCACGAGGTACAGTACTTTGGGACTGAGACAGACCACAGAGGGATGAGAACAGGAAAGAAATCTTTTGCTAAATACATAATTTTGGGTCTACAAATTCAGTTCAGCACAACGTCCCCATGGATTCAGTGAAGAATTTGTCATTTGACCACTATTAACTTATGCATTCCTCTGTTTTTCTCCCTCTAGAACTGAGATCTACTGTTAAACTTTGTTTGTGTTACTTTTTTCTGTTTTGTTGTTTTTTACTGTTTAATATCAGTAAAGATTTTGGATGCACATACAGGAAAGCCCCTTCCTGAATTATTTGAAGGTGGAAACAGTGTCTTATATCGAGGCTTGGTGACGAGGACATTTACATCAGAATACGTGTAACACAATACACAGGTGTTTCTCAAGTAAATCCAGTCATGATGTAATGACTGGATTTACTGTCCCACTGTCATACCTCTAAATAAGATAATGGAATAAAACTTAAGAAGAGAGTAATAATTCACTGTTTTTCTCCTTATTACATAATGCACCATCACTTCAGATAGAGAGCAGGTCTTGGACAGAAAAAGCATTCCTAGCATTCTTGTGGCAGCAGCACAGTATTGGTTAACTTGAATAAGGAGGGGGAAAACTTGATCTGAACTAGATCTGGAAACTAGGTGCTTTGCTGCCGGTATGAGGGGACGTTTCAGAGAAGTGGGTGAGGCGTGCAGATTATCGCCCTGATATTGTTGCATTCCTCACCTTTCAGATAGCATCCTGCTATCACTGTGATTAGAAAGTACTGGTAACTCCCTTGGCTGCCATATAGACTTTGCATTTGAGCTGCAAACTATATCAAGCTGGAGAGAGTTGAGGAGTAGTTTGGCTATAAATGTTCTTTGAGTGTATTACACTGTGTAAATGAATGCTTCCCCCATTTTATGGATGATATTACAGAGATAAAGGACAGGAGGATGAGGCAGGTGTGCTGGGAAACAGTGACAGACAGGCGAGGTGGCAACAGAGAGACAAGATGCATCAAGGTGGGCAGACAGACTGAATGACCAGCTAGGAAACCAGACAGGAAAGTGTCTTTATTGGAGCTGAACAGTATGGGGAAAAGACATCTTGCAGTTGTTTTCACAGATATTGTGATTGTAACATCATTCATGATTTTAGTGGGAATGCTAATTTTTGCACTCTGATTTTTATTTTTCATTTTTACAAAAAAAAAAAAAAAACTCTGCAACCTGTATCAAGCATCTTTTCTTACATCTGAGCGGTAGGCTATTATTTATAAGCTGTGTCATCTCTGTAGCACTGCACTTCACTTATAATGCAGTTGTGTCCTGCAATTTGGATTTTGCACTTGGCCATGTTGCAGTTCCAGTAGTCTTTCACTTGATTGTTCAGCCCTGACCTTTATACGCAAACCCTTAATATAGTAATACAAGTATCAATTCCTCTTATGCAGCAATCTGACCCTTTCTCACTCTGAGGAAAATCACCCCGGCTCTGTCACTGTGTTTACAGTCTTGATGTCTATGAGTCAGCGGAGCGGCTCAGGAAAGTTTTGGTAAATGACATCACAGAGTAGTGTCATGACAATTACCTCGCTGGATTTCAGCGAGACCTGGAATAAATTCGATGTAATCACAGAATTCTGAAGGAACCTGCTTTGGGTTGGACTGTAGACTCAAGAGTGAGGTAGAGAGAATGGAAGGGGCACACATGGCATTTTATGAACCAGCTTGTCTTTGTTCCTCTATGTGTGATCTTGTAGAGCCCAAGTCTGTGTGTGTGTGCGTGTGTGTGTGTATGAGAGAGTGTGTGTTTATATGCACCAGCTCGAGTTTGTGTTTTTCCATCCTGCATGAGCTGAGTGTTGCCCATGCATGCTGAGATAACATTAGATGTCATCCAAGTGAAGCAGTGTGTATTGTAGAGCACAGAGGTCCCTCACAGTTTAAATGTCAGTGAGCTTCAGAGCCGCAGTCAGCTCGCAACATCATTCCAGTCCAAATGAACGAGACCATTTGGCCCGGGGGAACATTTGGAGGCAATAACACATCTGAAGTCTACATAAACTGTGATGACTAATCTTGCAGTGTCGATGTTTTAGTAGCTTAAGGCGAATAGCAATTCATCCTAAAAAATTCTATCTGCAGCTTCTTCATACACAGTAGTCTGGTTTAATGGACCACAGAAAGTTTTATCAAGCTTTCATCTCCTCGTGAGCTTTGTTTTATCTTAGGGCCACCAGTTTTGAACATGTTGCCTGAATCCAGTTCATCTACTGCCTCTTTTCATTTTTGTTTATTAACTATTAACCGCTGTGTGACTGTAGCACTGACACAGCAGACTTTCGGGCTGTTTTGTTGAATTTAAAGTCAACTGGGCTATATATCAACACCAATCCCCAACCAAGATTATTTTTGTACTATTGGTCAGTAATATCCAGCTCATTAATGTGCAAGTTTAGTTACTCTCTGAGGTAGTCTTGGTTTTTTTTTGGTATGTTTCAGAGCAACTAGTGTTTTGGAGGGACTTGTTTGAAGACAGCATTGTTCAAAGTCATGGGAACAATGTGCGAACCTTGGGTGGATTTTCCTTCAGAGAGCACATTTTATAAGTTGGATCAGATCATTATGTTTTAGCATATTGGATTGAGGATGATGTGATGTGAGGGAGCTCAGTTATGTAAGAGCTCATATGAAAACTATTAGGCCTCAGCCGTGGCGAGGGTGCGGCATATCCTTGGGCACCTCTGGGGTCCTCTGAGGGAAAAGCCTCTGCCTTCCAAACAGATCCGTGTTGCCTTGGCGACGCAGCCGTGGCCCTTTCAGCATGGACATCTGAGTTTTTTTTTCCTCAACGTGGAAATGTTTATGCAAAAGAACACTCCACCCTGTGTGAGCGTGAGAGAGAGTGTGTGTGTGTGTCATACAGGCCATTAATATTCAACACATGCATGCTGGAGAAAGGAATGAGGAAACATTAAGAGTGTGTGTCTGTCTGTTTGGGACTAAGGGGGAGTTCTGGAAAAAAAGCAAGCAAGCTGAGGAGTGAGAAGAATGAACAGATTTCCTTTGGGGATTTATTCTTGCCAAACTGCAAAGACATTGGAAAAGGGAAAAACAAATTGAGTAAAAATTAGGAGGTGGAGGTGGAGGGAGATCGACGGATGAGACAAACAGTGTACTCCAGTACTTTCCAAGGACCGGCCCAGTTTTTCCCCTTCAGTCATGTAGCAGCAGCAGCGGCGGCCCCACTGTTCCCGGAACGTCTAGCACTGCTAGAAAATGTAAAAACGATCAGAATTCCCGAATCAATTTTCAACCCATAAAAAGTAATGGACTGATATCGGAAACAAGACGAGAAGCAGCACTGAGATTTTCTTAGTGCCGCACTGCTATAAAAACTTATATTGGAAACTCATCCCACCCTCTCTTCACCTCAGTTCTTGTCTCCATCCATCCAGAAGAGGGAGAGAAACAAGGCTGGAGGGATAGAGGTGTGGAAGATGACTGATGGGATTGCTGGGCTTGTCCGGCCATGTCTCAGATCACTGTCAAGAGAGAAATAGCTGTTTCTTCCACAGGGCCAGACGGAGATAGCGAGAGGCTGCTTTATCAGGGGTTTTTTTTATCACAGCCCTCCCAGTGTGTCATAAGTTTCATCTTGAGCCAGAAGAAAAGAGAAAACTGTCTCATGGTGGAAATTGAGGCGATTTTAGAGCTTGATCTAAATGGTTTTAATGAGAACAGAGGAGTCTAATGAGAGTCTGTACTGAAATCGTCACTGCAGCTCCTACATATAGTCTCCCAAAAAAGAAACCTGGCACAGGTGAAAATAGGAATGGCCAAAAAAATAATCCTGTCATAGATTTTATGGGTTTATTAACCAAGAGTGTTACAGTATGGCTCAAATACTGTAACAGGATCACTTTGCAAATGTCAGAGGCAGGATCTTGGTTAATAAACCCATAAAACCTCTGTCAAGTTTCTTTTTTCCTGACAATTATTATTTCACCTTATTATTTCAAGCTTCTTTTTGGGAAGAGCATATATGGACTCTGATATGCAAATAGATCGGCCAGTAGTGATAGTTAATTGGCATGCACAGTCTGACATAAAATATTTTTTTAGTGTTAGGGTAGTAGGCTAGTATTGGGTATTAAAATATTTTATAATATCTTCAGAGTCAAAGTCTTCTTGACCAATCAGTGGTTATGTTATTTGTTTTGCACATGCTGAAAGTTTTTGCGCACAATAAAGGCTTTAGTCAATCATGGTCAAAGTTTTCTTCTTCTGTTTTTCTGCCTTTAAGAAGTGTCAAAAATTGAATGTGCATGCCTAACCTGTCAAGCTGCAAAATATGACCGGGAATGTGCGAGTTTCTGTTGTTGTGCCGATGTGACGTTCAGAGGGTTTGTGTCTTGAAAGAAAAATGACTTCCAGCATAGAAACTTGGTCAACAGCTCTTGGTAAAAGTGATAAATTTTGTTTTTGTTTATCATTCCATGTAAATAATCTGAGTTATTGTACTTTTCACTCTTTGTTAAACTATTAGCTGTCAGACATATTAAACAGCTTTTGATTGAAAGCTTTTGATTGAAACATGGATTGCTGTTACCAGTTCAGAGACATTGTGCCTGTTGTGTAAGAAGATGAGCCTGGGCAGGAAACTGTTCAATCAGATACAAACCACCACATTGTTCTTTATCTGTTAACCCATTCTGAATAAATCTGATGCACTTCCTCCTGTTACTGTGCCTTGGGGGGCCAGAGGCGTCAAGTATTGGATGCTCAGTTGGTGTGATCGCCTGCTTGTTGAGGTAGTGTTAGACAAATTTCTTTGGAGTTGCTTGTTCACTCGTTAGAGTAGAACTAGCTTTGCCAGATATTTCCACAGCGTTTGGCTGCTTTGAGCTTTTGGCTTAGGTTGCCAGATGTGTTCTTTATCCTGTTGGCTGAGGCCACGTTGTGCTTTCTCATCGGGATGAAATGCACTGTGAAGCGGGGCTGCTGTCCTCACCGTCCTGCTATGAATTTGTTGTCTCCAATGCTGACTAATGTCCAGATTACAACACTACATCAAACTGGATCTTCTTACATTTTTATCTGTGCATTGCTTTTATTAATGTAATGTATTTTGGGAGAATGATTTCCCATGACAGAGCATGAGAAATTTCGCGTTACTGGTTGAAAACCCTGTAATTTCAGCTGATTGTGCCATTCAGTAATTACAAGTGTATTTCATTAACTGTTGATTGGAAAAAAAAAGCCCTGCAGAAAAGATATGACTCATGTCTGAGATGCTGATGTCATCATGATCCAGAGGGTCTCCTAGGCAGAGTAGTGACACCTGTAAGCACATGGTTTGCTCCCCACATGACTTCTGTTGACAACTGTCTGCCCAGCCCTCCGCCTCGCCCCCTCCATCACATGTGCTGAAAGACCAGACAGTGGAAAGAAAAGGGACAGATGTCCCACTGTTTTTAATATCCAGAACCATCCACCGGCTGCCCACCTGTTTCGGCTGCATTGCTTTCAGCTGAATGCATTTTAGTGGATGCAGCATTCTGGATGGGAGGACCGCATTGGTGCTCAGCACAATGAGTCATCAGTAAACAATCGGGAATATCAAAAGGCATCAACTGTGGCCCAGCCCGCTCCAGTGGATTCTGCTGGCGTACGTGCATGTGTGTGTCTGTGTGTGTCTGTGTGTGTGTGTGTGTGTGTGTGTGTGTGTGTGTGTGTGTGTTTGTTTCCATGCACAGGGAGGTGCCCGTCTGCCAGCTCAACATGCATTTGAATAGGATGGAATGGCATGTGTGTGTGTGTGTGTGTGTGTGTGTGTGTGTGTGTGTGTGTGTGTGTGTGTGTATGTGTATGTGTGTGGTGCATCAGTCAGTAGGCAGACAGATAAAGGGGCAGGGGCTTCATTGTTGGCATCAGATGACTCTGTTGAATAAAAAACACGAGTCAGCAGATCAAATTTCCATACACACACGATGGATATGATGAGGGAGTTTTTGACATATTTAATGTTTCATGAATACTACACTGCTTGTCTGTGGTTCAGAGGCTAACGGATGATGAATATTTCAGTGTCAGTCCAAAATATGGTCATCGGTTTTCAAAATCAGTCAAAAATGGATGTTTGTTGTGTTTGTTTTTTTTTAATAATATAAATATTAATTGCTGATTAGTGTATAGTTAATTTATTTTTTAACCAGATGCAAAGGTAGTTTGCATTAAACCTGCCATCTCAAAATCTTCTTTACTCACCCTCAATATCGTTTTAGGCCCTAATGTTAAATAGACAGGGAAATCATTTTTGTGATTGTTAATTTTCAAAAATCTAATTTGAATTAGACTTTTTCATGCAATAGCTCAGACTGAAAATGAATGGGCAGGGTTCATTCACTGTCAGGTAGAGGAAGTCAGACTTGGTGATGACTTATGTTTCGTTGTCTAAATGTGTCTGGTTGCTGGATGTGTGGGTGAGTAAGTGACGAGTGAGTATGTTTGAGTGAGAGACAAGCCATAAATATCCATGAGCAATGAAAATAATATTCTGCTAAATGTAAATATCCTCCATTCAGAGTTCCACTTAAAGGACCATACCAGTGATGTTTGGCCTGTTTACTACAAATGCACAGTCTACCACTTTCCATTTTCTATGCATGTCAGCCTAAAGCCCAAACAACCAGCGGCCTTGTTATGCATGCTTTTTCCCTCCTGTTATTGCTTACAGTGGAAACTACATCATAATATGCATCATCATCCAAACAGGTAGTAAGGGCAGGTGGTTGAATTTTGTAAAAATCCACATTAACTGCAGGAGAAATGTCTGACTTTTGCTTTGAAATGTTGCACAGTAACAGCAGTGAACCCACTCAGTGTTCATACGAGGCATTTCAGAACATTACTCAGTTTAACAGATGTGTGTACCTCTAAAATAGACTTTGTTCCATATGTTTACCCTCAGTTTAACTATGCCTCTTGATTCATTTGGGGACAGACACACACGTCCACACACAAACACACACACTCTTGCATAGGCTGGTTACTTAAGAGAGATGATGGTTCCCGGCCCATGCCCCAGGTCACACAGTTGGTGCTTTGTCCCACTGTCAGCTGTGAGATATATATGTGTGTATGTGTGTGTGTGTGTTTGTGACAGCTGTTGACTTAGCTGTCTGTTGTAATACTGTTACTTTCCCGAGGACAGTGCCAAGTGGCACACACTAGTCTAACTCACACTCTGTCATTCACTCCCTGTCCCTAAAAAAACCCCTTTCTCTGTAACCCCTGTTGTTGTCTGGTTAGAGCTGAGTTGATCCCCTCTCAGCTTTGGCCTGTGTTGTCTGTTCTCCACTTGGCACGGCTGTCGGAGAAAAGGGGCTGAGTCTCCGAGCTGAGTCATGAGAACATCTGCAGTTTGTAATTGTACATAGATTCAATGTTAGCAAGCTTGAAGGAACGAGACTCAGAGCTTGTTTCATTCCTTAAAGTGGCATTTCTGTGAAGTGATTTTGCCAAATGGATCTGGACGTGATAAGGTGTTGAAAGTATTTAATTGTTTAGATTTCATACTTGAACATGGACAAATAGATTCAAAGTGGTGAGATTAAAAACAGTCACTCCTACATTTTCTTGTATTGAAGCAGTTTCTGGTGAAATAAATGATGAAATGAAGCTGTTTTTGATTTTGCTGAGGAATTGTGGAAGTCCCCCGGGCCCTGCTTAATAAATGATTGTAGCAGAAGACATTTATTTTTGTGCATATTCCTTTGAAAACCTAATCAGCTGCAGCTAGGCTGCAGCTGCCTAATTTGAAATGATTGGTATTGATATTGATATTGATATCGAATCCAGTTGACAGTGCTTTAATTCTCAACATCACAACTGATTCATGAAACTGTTTTTTTTTTAGTCAGAATAATGTAAATCTCTTGCATCTCCCATGTGTGCTGAATTATTTATTCCAACAAACTTACAAACTGTTGTGTTCTGTTTTTTTTTTTTTTTTTTTTTTTTTTTTTTTGCTACTGTTGTTTTCTAGTTGTCAAGACCCAGTGCGAGTTCACTCATTCATTATCAGAGTCCCATTATCAGGACATCATAAATCCTAACAGATGAAACACACCTTTGTTGTAGTCTTGAGATGAAGCTCTGCCCACGTGCAGAGTGCCCCTTGGACTTTTCCAGGAAGCGCTGGCGGGAAAGCAGTTAACACTTGCGGGTCCATTGTGTTGATGAACTCAAATGGATGGGAATGTGTGGATGGTTTCTGGTTTGAAAATGCATGTTGGGTGTTTTTCTTTGAGCACCTTTTCAACTGATAGACATTTTTACCGCCCACTGACGGCAAATCCGAAAAGACACAATACCAGCTTATGTCGAAACCGGATCTCCAGGCATGTCCGCTACTCCTCCTGACGTGATCCTGTTTCTTCCTATTCTTTTTTTTTTTTTTTTTTTTTTTTTTTTAAATCAAAACAAAACAGTCCACATCCGGTGTGCTTATTTTTATGACTCATACACTGATGAGGCACTGACATGTTTGAGTAGCAATACAGTATGAATTCGCAGAGAGAATGCACTATTTTAATTTAAAGAAGACTATACATTTTCAAACGGGAGGGCACACCACTTTATATACTAATGTTAAGGATGAGGCTGAGGAAGGCTTAAACTCCTTAGGTTTATGCCAAGACTAATAACCCACTGAATTAATGCAACACTTTTAAATGCCTGTCTTGAATCTAATGTTTTGATGTCAAATGAACAGAAAAACACAAACAAGGAAGGGAGAAGCTCACGTTTTTGGTTTTGATCCGGTGAAAGAGATGTCCTGAGCTCCCAAGGCACTTCTAAGTAATATTCATTAGAGAATTGAGTGGTATTTATCATTTTTTACCACAACATAACAAGGTGAGGTTCCCTCCCCATTGCATAGTCTGCCTTTAAGCATTTGGACAGGATATCAGCAGTCGGAAACTGGCATTGGCACTTCCCTATTTTGAGCCTATAAGACACAGAGGCAGGACCTTGGCTTTGCTGGCATGAAGTGGAACTATGTTGATATTTAGTCTTCAGCATCAGCAGTGCCACGCTTCTATAATTAATGCTTGCTGATACTCATTTTGTTTATTTTGTCTCTTGCTCTTGTTTCTTGAAATTCCAAGAAATGCAGTAGACTGAGGAAGTAACTGGATAGATTGCAGTGCTTAATATATGATGGCTCTGGTCCTGGATCAGTTTGGATCAGTTGTAACGTATCTAATAAATGCACAGCGGTCATGCAGTTACAGTTAATTAAAACCACAACGCCATAAATGAAAATGGTGGTTCATGCTGGGTTGTGTGTCTCTTATTAACCACTTTGTTAGCTAGTGTGTGAAACTGTATTTAATTTGCTGCTGAGATGATCAGATGTAGCACTTCTACCAGTTTATTTTGCATTAGCTGATTCCTTTGGGCCAAATATCCTGTTAAAAGTTTGAAATGAACAGTGATGCTGCCCCACTCTCACCTGAAAACGAAACGTCTTTGCCAACAGGGAGCTTGTACGTGTGATCGTCCAGAGCAGTGTTTAAAAGTCACAAAGCGCGTGGGCTGCCGACACACTGACAGACCCATAAATAACACTAAGAAGCTTGTCTGGCTTGATGTGGCGCTCGGGATTAACTTCAAGGAAGCTGCAGCAGGCCTGTGATTGTTGGCATGTCCCTGCCCAGTTTGCAGGAGAAGGAGTGCTGGTGCTGTGTGTGTGTGTGTGTGTGTGTGTGTGTGTGTGTGTGTGGCAGCATGCACAGAGTCAAGCAGTGCATGGGATGCTGTGTGTTGCATTTTAACATCAGTCAGCATTCATTCCCACAGTCAGCTTTAGACACTGGTATAATTACTATGAACAAATGAGACCACGACTACAACAGCAGCACTAACAATACAGCCAGCATGAGTTAGAGTAGTATGTTTTAAACTCTGGTCCAGGACCACCAGGGGTTATTGAGAGGGGGGTGCAGCTAAAGGAGGAATAGATCAATTTAATAAACCTTAACAACAAGGAAATAAGGACGTTTAGGATTTAGAAGAGTAGCTGCTTTATAGTTGTAATTTACAGTTATCCTTGTTTGATCATAGTTTGGCTGTGCTGACTTCGTTATCTTCAAACTTCATAAAACTTTCAAAATTTTCTCAGTGGGGATTGTTTAGGACAATTTGGGGTCCTGGACATGAAAAAGTTTGGAAACTGCTGAGATAATCGCAATCAATTGTTTAAAATGCAGTTAAGCTGTAACTGGATCACTCTTGGTAGTATTTGCGAGAGTGTGTCTGGTATTTTATTGTGCTGGGCTGCCAAAATATAACAACATATTGATTTTCTTGCTTAGTGCCTGGGTGAACATTTCTCAGCCGTCTCCACTTATGGGTAGTTGGCTTTTATGAATTCAAAATTGAGATGGATCAAATTTGTTAGTGTATCATTACATTTGCCCCGTCAGCTATTATAAGCACAGACATTTTTCTGTGTAAATCTTCCCTAAAATCTGCATCTATGGGCTGAAATGTACCATCATGGTGATCTCATTTGCAGACCAAGTCAGATTATGTGAGTTGCTGCGTAGATCGCTATCACTGACGGCTTCTTTGGAAACCAATCCTGAAAGATGAGTGATATGTGTTGTCCTCATGTCAGGACATGTTGGCCCAGGACTGAGGGCCCTGGGTGAGGCGGATTGTAACTGTAAAAAATGTGCCAATGTCTCTTCCTGGCACTGAGTGTTGCATCTGTACAGAGGAAGAGCACAAAGACAGATATTGCCTCACAAAGACTGAGAGCTAACACGCTTTCTTCTTTACATGCTCCTATGAGTCACAAATAATTCTTACATACACTAGCCAAAATGCCATTGAACTTTAGGCAAAAACCACACAGTGGGTTTAGTCCCTGTAATTGCATCTCCTTCTTTACTGAAAAAAGTATAAAATGTCCAGAATTTTCCAAACAATGTATAACAGCATTTGCATATGGTTGGCGGTAAGCAGCTGGGCCCGCTTACAGCCGATTTTCTTTGGTAATCCACTAAAGTATGATTGTGCATAGATGAAAAAGACTCATCATAATGGAAGAAGGTTGGTTTAAGAAAATAAAGAGGTATTACACAGATGCTTATGCTTCTGCAGTAATTCATAGAACTAGGTGTCATGCATCACTCAGCACACTTGGTTGAATGTACAACTTTTTTTTTTTTTTTAATGGAACAGTATATTTATTTTATTTAAAAAAAAAAAAAATCCTGTTTCAGTTGACTGTGTGCAGTTTATGTTAGTTTAATCAAATAGTTCCCACATATCATGTCCAATTGCAAATTTCTAAAATGCCTACATTTAACCTTGTCTTGTATTTGTGAGTAGCAGGAACCTGTGCGTGCAGATAGGAGCGTTATTTCCTTTAGCCTCTCATTTAACACCCCCCTTTGCTTTACATTAGCAAATGGGGTGGCTTGGGTTTCATTGTGGCTGTGCCACAGTGCGGTGTTGAGTTCACAGCCTGCTGCAGCGAGCTGCGAGCTGTGACTGCTCCTGGTAAGCTAAACCCTACTCCTTAACCTGCACTCAGAAAGCAAGCAACGATCCAATAACACACACACTCACACACACACAGCGCTCTGTCTGTGGTGGTCAGCTGTCCCCTCTATCCACTTTGGAGAGCCACGTCCAGGACAACCTGACCCTCTCTCTCCCCAGAGACAGTGGCGCTGAGCTGGGCCACAGTCCTGTTCCTCTCCCCCCTGGGCTCCAGCGGCCCCTGAACAGAGGCTCCATTGACTCTGGAAAACTACAGCCCTCTTCTCTCATTTCCCATCTCTTTCAGTTTGTCCTTCCACACCTGTGGTCGGTCTGTCTCCAAATAATAGTCCAGAAGAGCTGGGTGAAGACTTGTTTTTGTCGATAATGGAACAAATCAGCAACTGAATACAAATTCAAATAAGATTCATTTGTAAGTGTTGTTGCTAAATTAATTCATGCAAATTTGTTTCCACAAAAGGGCATCGTACAGTATCACGTTTGATTTTTGACTCAGTTTTTACATTGATGCAGCACACATTTTGTTCTTATTGCAAACCTTTTGTGGAGTACCTGCAAATAGAAACACAACTTGAGCACACAGTATTCAACCTGAAAAAAAATGATGAATCATCCAAATCCAGCCATTTTGGAAGGTTATTTACTTGGCAAATACAACCCCCAACCAGAAGTGAGATGTTTTCACAATGATTGGTGAGGGCAGATGCCCATTCAGCATCGACTACAGAGTTGGTGAACATGTTTAGGCTATGTACCACTGTATAGCACTGAAGCCACCAACTGGTGAAGACAGATAAGTACAACCATAAACTGTTGACTGATTTATCAAAATGAAATGATCCTCCTTTTGGATATTATATATAAATGTATGTTAATTTAAGTAATAATAATTTATCTTTCATGTTTCTTTCACTGCTGCTTTCTTATCCTTTCAGTTATTATTAAAGGGGTGAAAGAAGGCAGAGCAGGATCCGAAGTTTAACATGTTCTGTCTTCCAGCATCATTTAGAGATAATGGTGACCTCATGTCAGCAGATGCCCTCTAAAATGAGACATTATTCACTCATCCCAGATCAGATGTGACTTTATTAGTATAAATGCTTGTCCTGCATGTGTGTGGTGGCTCATGTCGAGTGCTAATCATTGCTTCGATCAGTCATGCAGACTTCACAGTACCGTTGTTCCATCCCTGACTTTTGCTTTCTCATGGGAAAGAGGGTACAGGTGTCAGATACATGAAACTTTGTGTAGCTTCATGACTAAAACTGTGTATGCGCACAAAGCCAGAGATATGTATACGCATTCATTTTGTCAGCTAATTAGCGCATTTCCATTGGAATACCTGTTGCAGCTCATTCATTTTTTAGACAGAAAGGTCCTTTAACAGCACCAACGCCGCCCTTGTTGCATATCATCAGCCTATTTATAGAGCTCATCATAATGACTATTAATTAATCACACGTTCATCTAAATAAATTCACCCAACAATCCATCTGTATTATGTATGACCCAGTGCAACACACATATTCTCCCTCATAAATATAATAATTAACAAAAAAAAACAAATAGGCTTGTACAAAATCATACACGCACAATGAAATTGGATATTAAAGACACTTAGTGTATTGAAATAATAAAGTTACCATACTAATGTTGCATAAATTCCCACTTTCATGTTATTTTCGCCCACTTCTCCACCAGCTGGCAACCAAAACTCTGTGTGGTGTGAAGTGAAATGTGTGCGGGAAGTTACACATTCTCACCGCATGTTCTTTTTTAGAAATACAGGTTTCTGTGTAGAAAATAGTGTATGCATGTTTCTGTGTGTTCACTGTGTTTATACATCTGGCTCTAGGACAGACAGGAGGGATAAGACGGTGTTATGCAGTGGCCTTCATCCTTATTATTTTACAGCTCTCTGCCTTCCTGTCTCTCCTCTGTCCTCTCTGTTACTCCTTTTGCACTTTTCCTTCCTTTTACTCTTTTTACAAAAACTCGCTTTCTCTGATATGCACTTTAATTTGTATGGCAGGGATTTGGGCTAGAAACAAGAGTGCCTCTTCATTAGGGGAGTGAAACACTACCTGCTAGAAAAAACTGCAGCCTCGTTAAATGTCATCATTGAAGTGCTGTGATTACAGTGTATCGTTGATTACTTATGCAACACTAAGTACTCTGAAGTGCTCTCTGTTCATATTAGGCCATTTAGTGTGAACCTTTTCGTCTGTATGTAATATTAAATGGTATAAAGGGCATATCATCTCTTAATCTCTCTCTTCTGCAGGATATGAGTAATGGAGGCGGGATCGGTGGTGCGTGCGGTGTTTGAGTTTCTCCCCAGCGTCTCGGAGGAGCTGCCGCTCTTCACCGGCGATGTCATCGAGGTGCTCAGCGTGGTGGATGAGTTCTGGTTGCTAGGTAACAAGGATGGGGTCACAGGTGAGATGTCAAAAACCACTAGGCAATACATCTTTATGGATCTGTATTTGAATTCAGCAGCGATATTAAGTTTTTCAGGTGGCTTGATTAAAAAGCTAATGGAAGTAAAGCACTGAGAGGCCTACAGCTGTATGTTCACTATGACAACAAGTCCTATGGGAAGTGTGGATGAACTGTTGATCTTTTATTTTGGCAGTGAAATTTTGTCGGCAGTTCTTGCTGTTTAATATATTTATCAGCTTGAAGGTCATCAGAACAGTGGTAGCTTGATGGATGTGCACTGATCCTGTCTGTTGTAGTGCTGGTGGCACTGATCCATCCCCCAAGTAATGAATTGGCAAACGATGCTGTCTTGATATAAATTCTTTAATCCTTTTCACTCTGGCGTCCTGTAAAACTTTTCTGGCAAGGGGCAAAATATTTCCTGACAGCCAGAAATACTGAAAAGCTGCTATTTGTGAAATTTGTAGGCAGCCCACGTGTTGTGTAGAGGTGCGTCCTTGACTTTGAACAGTCTCTTTTACTAAACTAAGACAATAAGCTTATCAGTAGTGTGCTTTAATAAATAAAATATTTGCATAACATGAAAATTGCAGACAAATATCTTTGAGATCAGTTTATCAACATATGAAAGGCTAAGATAAGTGGGATAATGCAAAAAATCATGTCATCTAATAAAATAGGTCCATGGATTACAGCTGGGTGGTAAATCAGTTTGGGATATCATTACACGCAATTCTGCTGTTTTAAATTGACAGCACCAAGCTCATTTTTATGTGAAAATCCTACAAAAAATCTTAAGGAATATTATTAATCACCAGAGAGAAGTGTGTCAAGGAGGAGGAGGGCATCCGGTGTGTGTGTGTGTGTGTGTGTGTGTGTGTGTGTGTGTGTGTCATGTGCACTGTACAGCATTCATCCCGCCATGCTTTTCTTCCGTCTCCTTTCTGCAGGCCAGTTTCCCAGCACCTTTGTGGAATCCGTCACCATTCCCAGCACCAAGCCTGGGGACAGACTTTACGTGTGCATCAACGATTTCAACTCAGCAGAAGCGGGGAACCTGTCCCTGAAGAGAGGTAAAGAGCTGCACTCAAACAGGGGCCATGTTGAGTTGTAAAAAGGGGAATGACACCTAAATTTTCAATCGACAAATGTTTGCCCCATGGTCTTGAACAGGCAGATCTGTATTTTTATCCTGATACTACGAATATAAGACTCAACCAAGGCAGAGCTCAAGTTTTTTTTTTTTTTTTTTTTTTTTTTTTAAAGATGACTCTTATGGACTATTTATATAAGTGTCAGTTAAGTCTCCAAATACATATTATATACACATGATGGATTTTAAAAAGTGTTGTGTTTTAGTTAATGTCCTTGGTAACTCAAATGCCGTGTTTCCCCACGTAGCCTAACGGGAGCTTAATGTCACTGTACTCAGGTAAATTGGGTGCCTTGTGTTGTGGTGTACTGTAGCTGTGGTGTGTTGAGACCTTGTAACACGATAGTCTGACTCAAGCCTCGCCTTGTCTCCACCGGCCCAGGGTTTAGCTGTGCTGTGACCTGCTTTTACCTCGAGAGTTTGCTAAAACCGGCCACAAACTCTGACTTAAAAGATTAATGGTCACTGACTCCAAACTGAATGCTTCCCTGTGTGGTTTGCGCAGTGTTAAGTTTTAATAAGAAGTGGTGTTAGGCTGGAAACTGTTTCACAAATTAAGTGATTTGGAGGGGAATAATATCAGCTGTTAGTTTCACTGTTTTCTTAGGCTATTGCTGAAATTAAATCGTCTGGCTAATCAATGGAAGTGCATATAAAAACATAACAAAGCCGTAGCCCAAAATGCATTGAGCAAGGCAATTGGAGACAAGGCATGTTTCCCGTAGTGCTTTAAGTCAAATATCAATTTGAGAATATTTATGTCATTTACATGGTCTCAAGTACAGTCCAATCAATATTAGTGAACATGCAGAATTCTGTCCCAAAGCTAGAAACTATTTTAAAACACTCAAACCTGTGATGCCAACAATGACGTGAAGTGTGGAGCTGCACTTAAAGTCCCCATGCAATGACACACACACACGACTCACATGACTTCTACTAAAATAGTATCTTAATCCTGACATCATCCTGCACTAGTGGGTGTTAATTAAAATGTCAACCAATGAAACCATCATGAATCTTTAAATATCCTCTCATTCACCTAACCTTTCAAATTAAATTGCATTTCTCTCCCAAACTGATCTCCTGTTGGATTACAACATCCTATTTCAACAGGAAATAGATCAAATCAAGAAAGTAAGAGTTCATTTCTTGGGGTCCTTAAGTGAATTAACTTGCAAAGAATTGTAAGGTGATTCCCGAGCATCCAGAGGGATTTTGTGCAGATCAGTGTTGTCACAGATTCAAGTGCAGAAACACAATCAGGAGGCAGGAGTTATGTTAAGATCAGCCGGTTTACTGGAGGCAGCAGGCAGATAACCGAGTCCAGACAGTCCACGATTCAAAGCCAGAGGTCAGTCCAATCCAGCAGAGAAAGGGCTCAGAGTAACACTGACGCAGCAGGGGTCATAACTGGAAGGCAACGGCCAGACAGAGGGCGGGATACGACACAGGCAAGGACAAACTACGAGCTGGCAGATTACTGGTGTAAATACAGCTGAGACTAATGAGCTGCTGGGGATCAGGTGTCTGAAAACTTGGAGGGCTGACAGATGATTGGCTGATGAGAGATGCAGGTGGGTGTGGTATGTGTTTTGGAGGGAAAATTTGGCAGTAAGGCTGGGCAATATATCTATTATTTTGATATAAAACCAGAAATCATCTGGAATTTTGGCTATTGTAATAGTGTGATATGACCTTAGTGGTCTTAGCCTGGTTTAAAGGCTGTATTACAGCAAAACAATGAAAAATTTCTGAACTTATTAGACTGTTGCAGGTACGGGTCCTGTGCAGGGACACACAGAGCAGGAGGAGAGGGTTAGGGTGAACTGGAAGATCCAGCTTAGTCCATGACTCAGTTTTCCGCATTAGAGTTATTAAACAATTAAACAAACTCATTAGCAAACTTAGCATTAACAAAATTAATCTCCCAGTTGGTGTCAGCTCCATACACCTCACATTACAGGTTTGCATCTGTCAGGTTCTAATTTGAGAAAGAGCTGCTCATGTTCACATGAATTGATTGAATAGGCAATAAGAATAACCTGAATTCTCAAAGTGAGTAGTCTTCTCTTTTAAAGAAAAATCTGCTCCATCACAGAATTCAGGCATGTTACTTGTATGCAGCAGCAGATCATCAAAGATCTGTCCAAGAAGGCATCAAAGGCTTGCAGTAAACATCTCAGCTGCTCCTTTTCATTACATAAGCAGTGCACATGTGCAGCAAACTGGGCTGTGCTGGTATGAGTCTTTCTTTTATGTCTTATTTTATCACTGCTTGTGGTATCTTGGCACATTTTGGCTTTGAACAGGGATTCACATTTTAAATAATTTTCCAAATTCCCCACACATTAAACAACAGAACAATGAGTGTTGGTTCACACAAATGTCAGCATGTCAAGGACTCCTAAATAGATATACGTTTGGCCATGGATGCTCATTTGATAAGATATTGTCGCAGAAATACGTAAGGGAAGATTTTTACTGATTTTAGTATTGAACGGCATATCTGGCAGTAATGTACAAGGGGGCCTTCAAGTGAAGCCTTTACTGAATTTCAATGAAATGTTTTACTGTGTTTACAAGTTTGTCTCTTGATGTTAGAGTCTTTGCTGTCTTGTTTTTTAACATGGCAGACTTCTGTATATTCATGAGCCATCAGATATATGAAAATCCTGTAACACCAAATTTGATGGTTAAAGTGAAAGAGATTTCATGGTCTTTTTTTGGATTGACAGAATGCAAAAACAAAAATAAAAACACTGGATGAGCTAAAAAGTGGACATTTTGGAGATGCACTGTTTTCACCTGGCAGCAGAGATAAACAAATCACTCACTAAAGTGTCCAAGTGTAAAATTTTAATTCAAATTTAGGGTTGAATATGGCTTGACGAGAATAAATTACTCCAAATAAGAAACCATTTTTTTCTGCTACTTCATCTAATGAGTCTCCCATTTATATCTTAAAAAAAAAAGAAATCAGAACTTACAGATGTGAAATCTTTTGTAGGTATTTTTGCAATATGTAGATGGTAATGATATCTGTTTCGATTTATTCATGGCTGTGACATCCATTTGTGTTTGACCTGCTCAGTGTGCAGCTGTTCTTTCGTTATGAAAATTGTTATCCAAAACAGTCGCAGGGTGACAGACTTTCCTTTGCAGATTCCTCCGTGTTTGGAGATTCACTAAATTCCTTGCAGCAGATCACCATGTTCTCTCTGGCAAAACACTGCAAACACTCCTGTTAGTGGCTGCTTCCCATAACCGCCCACTAGATGTCCCCACTAGTATAGACTTTGCTTCAGCTGACATGCTTGTGTTTTTCCTTTTCATATCGTTGAACTGTCTAACTTAATCATATAGTTGTAGCCTTATATTGTCATTTTGTCTGATTTTCCATTCAACATCACTCTCAGGCAGGTCACTACAATGATGTTGTTTGCAGAGATCCTACACATTGGTAAAGTGACTTGTTGTTACTGTTGATACTATTACTGTGGTTGATATTGTTCTTAGTAGTAGTTGTAGCAGCTGCAGTAATAGAAATAGTAGAACAAGTAGCAGTAGTAATTTGACAACTTGTAGTATAAGTGAAAAGTAATAAATAGAGCTACATTTGAAATGTATTGTAATACCAGACAATATAACATTATCAATCAAGAATTGATTCATTATGTTTTTATTAAACATATTCCATCTCTTGCTACTTCTTTGCTTATTTTTCTTATTGTTAATTTAAACAGTGGCTCGGATAAATCTACTGTGAAATTCACCACAACAGTTTTCCCGTTGTCCTTGACAAATCACATTTCCTGTAGCTGAAATGTTTATTTCCAATATGGTTTTCCATATTGGCTGGGCTCCAGTTACACTCCAGACACAATAGGAGGTGGAGCCGTGGGTCTTTGGAATGTGACCCCCCTGACTCCTGGCTGACCAGCCAGCATTCCTGTAATCCCTGTACCTCAAGAAATATTAGCTGGAAAAGTGAACCAGTGCAGTTATTGGGAATGCAATAACAAGGGTATTTTTAAATTACTCGGATGTCAGGATGATGTTTTTAGACAGTGGCCCATTTGTGCTGAATATTATCTCAATATTTACATTCTGGATATTGTGGGGTAAGAATGTCCATTAATCTGAATTAGAGAATCAGAAAATATTATAAAATACACATGTAGTTCATATTTATTGAGCAACTAGTATCATAGACCCGTGTCTGTTTTCATTACCTTTTTATCCCTCAAATCCACCTGTTATCCTCTTGGCTCCATTTGCCTTCTGCATTTTTGAGTGCTTTCTGCCTCTTTCCCAGTGCTCACAAATCCTGTTTTACCCTGTTGTCTACACTTGTAACCAGTTTATTTCAAATAAAACTATCGGGAACATCTGAAAACAAGCTCCTGGCAGTTTTAGAAGTGGATGACATCACTTTTAGCTTTTTTCTTTCAATATATTTTGCCTCAACATTCGCTACCAGCAGTTTTGTTAATTGTAAAACCTCTGATTCTGCATCTCTCTAGGCGATGTTGTTGTCCGGGAGGGTGGAGGGACCATGGACCTGGGAGAAGCCTGGCAACGTGGTTGTAATGCCTGGGGTGCCCGTGGTCTTTTTCCCACATCGTGTGTGAAGGAGCTGACTCTGTCAGGCCGCTCCAGGCAGCTGTCAGAGCGCTCGGCTCAGGCACAGGCTTTGGAGCTCCCGCCTTACGCCCTGGGCCAGGCCCGGGCCCTCATGAACCTCCATGCACAGCTCAGTGAAGAGCTGGACTTCCGTGAGGGGGACTTGATCATCATCACCGGCCTGCCAGAGCCAGGCTGGTTCCAGGGGGAGCTGGAGGGCCGCAGGGGAATGTTCCCAGAGGGTTTTGTGGAGCTTTTGGGTCCCCTCCGATCTCCACAGGAACCCATGGACTGCGATTATTTGAACTATGAGTCTCAGCCTTTGAGCTATGATGATCCTTATGATACAGGGGAGGGGATTGAGGAGGAGGAGGGAGAAGAAGAAGAAGGGATGGTGTTCATGAGGGAAGAGGAGGAGCATGAAGAGAAGGATGTGGTAGTAGAAGAGGAGGAGGAGGAGGAGGAGGAGGAGGAGGAGGACGGTGTTTATGGAGTAGCACTATATGAGTTCCGGGCCCTTGAACCAGGCGAGTTGGACTTTGACGTGGGTGACCGTATACGTGTGATAAACACCTTAGAAGATGGTTGGCTTGAGGGTGAGCTGAGAGGGCAGCGTGGTGTCTTTCCCCATCGTTTTGTTAAAATTGAGGGCGATGGGCAGAAAACAGCAGAGGATGTGAATGCTGTCGTACCAGAAGGAGAGAACGAGGGGAACAGCTGCTCCTCAGAGTACAGCTCAGGTCAGCTGTGTCCCAGCAGGTCGGAGTATGATTCTGAATGGAGATCATTTGAGGATCACACTGTGTGGGACCTGGACTACTTTGAGAGAACTGAGGAGCACAGGCAGCAAAGGGAGAATATAAATGATAGTAATGGAGCCCAAATGCGGGACCGAGGGCAGAAAGAGGACGGTGTCAGGCCTGATCCTCAGCCTCGTAGACCTGCTGCCCCAGCCCAGCGAGGGCCTGAGAGACCCAAATCCACTCCTCCAGCAAGGCCCAGACTCCCTCCTCGGCCTAGCCTACCAGCACCCAGTCACAGGACCCACGTTAGCCCATCCTCTAACACAGACACTAGTAGTAGGTCTCACTATGTGAATGCTAAAACAAGGTCCCAGCCACCCAAACACATTCATAGCCTAACTCTTCCCAGCACTCAGCCTGGTTGGTCAAAAGACAGCAGACACTACCACAGGCCACCAGCTGATGGTGCCACCAGCAATAACAGAGGTGCCACTCTTGGCAAGGCTTTATTGAGCCTTGTTGAGGGCCACAAGCAAAAGAAGCTAACTCGCCATGCTAGTGTCAGCGATGCCGACATGATTATGGACAATGCTGAGAGACGGGCGCATTCTCAGCAGGCGGTGCGCGGATCTAATGGCTTAATGTCCACTTCCTTAACTTTGAATGCCCTCATGACCACAGCCAGCGACTTGGAGACCAAACTGACCCAGCAGCTTTTTGAATTTGAGAGAAGCTTAAATGCTGTGCATGGTGGCCCCAAGGACATGTCTGCTGCTGATAACCTCAACAACCAGTCCCGTATCTCACGCCACTTTTCGATTCTGGACTACAGCAGCGAGAGTGACATCATCCGAGGCTCCTCCCACTCCCCTGTGTCCCACCTCCTGCAGCCCTCATCTTCTACCTCTTCATCTTCCTCATTGGAGAGGCGCAAGACCCTCCGCCCTCCTCCTCCTCGCCCCAGAATCCTTCGGCCCCCAGCCCCGCCAACGTATAGACCGGCCCGTCCTGCTCCATGCCCTCCTCCTCCGTGCCCAAGACAAAATTCTGCCCCTCCAACCAGCATCTCTCAGTCCAGCCACCCCATCTTCTACAGCCCCGATGAGCCGACCGAAAACCAAACAGCCGAGGAAAGAGTCGAGCTTGGTGACCTTGGAGCGCTCCAGGAAGAGGAAATCCACAGCCAACTGGAAGAGGAGAGAGAGCTGGAGAAGGAGATGGAGCTGGAGAGGCAGAGAGAGCAGGAGCAGGAGGAGCACTACCAGCTGTTGCTACGACTACAAGAGGTGGAGAGCGACATGGAGGCGTATGCACACACGGCAGAGGAGCTCAGGGCCATGCTGGAGGAGGAGGAGGAGGAGACGGCTCGCATGCAGGCCCTGGAGAACCTGGAGTTCTGTAACTACACTCTGGAGACGCTGGCCCTGGAGCAGCAGCAGCTACAAGGTAAGGCCGCTGGGCAGTAGATCACTAGTTTGACAAGATGAGACTGACGCAACCTTCTCACTGCTAATTTGCTGGTGGAGGTGTCGTGTGAATGGCAGCCAGTGTCAAAATGCCCAGAAAATCAGTTGTGCTGATTGTACTGGGCGACTAGTTACATTAGTTATTATTATTATTTATTTTTTATTTATTTATTTATTTATTTTTCCAGAGTGTTTCCAGAGTGTAATTGTGTAAGGTTGCCCCTGAGTGTCCATCTGTTTGCAAACAGCAGTGACTCTGGTGCAAAGCTTAGAGGATAGGTCTGTGAAATCCTGGAAAATGATGACAAAGGAATTGAACTGTGTTGCTGCTGTTGTGTGAATGGTAGCACCACGTTTAAAATGCTACCAGCACTAGTAAATTTAATCTAGCAATTTTGCAAGATTAATGTGTGAAAGGGACTTGACTTAAAACGTTCCTACATTCTCGCATTCATAAAAACAACATAAACAGGAGAATAAATAAGATAAAAAAGAACACAGAGACACAATTAAGACAGATGGCGGGTAAAGTGCAGAGCAGTATGCAGTGCTGACGACTCAAACGTGGAGACCAAAATGCATTAACACACCTGCGAGATGCATGTGTTTAATGTAATGTGCAAATGAATGTGTGCAGTCAGCAAATCGGTATTGGAGTGTTGACATTTACATGCAAGTGAGTCTTCTGCACATTTTGTAAGTATTAGCATGTCAACACAGACAACACAGAACTTAAAATACAGTATGTATTTTATTTAAGAGCAAATCTCTTATTGTGTATGAAATATGACTGTCCTGGCATATAGACAGATTTGGAACTTCAAAATAGCCTGTTGTTGAGATTTCCTATAATGAGAAATTTTCTGAGGTTAAAGTCCATCCAAAAGTGAACAGGCAAGCAACAATAAGATCTCAGATCATGCCCCGACTCATGGTCATGGATCCAATGTAATGTCTTCCATGTCTGTTTGTTTTCATTTTACAAGTCCATTAGCCAGCGACATATGTTTCAGATGGAGGTAATGCAGAACAGGAGGCAAATTAAATATTCTGTAGTCTTACTTGATGTCAGAGCTCCCGTCTGAGGCCCTGTTGCCTCCAGGTCAGTTCATGGAGTAATCAGCATTTGTTTTAAGTGTCATGTCTGGAGTTACCATTGGAGACAAAATGTAACGTAAAAGGAATCTAAAAATGAGATATCAGCACTCACCGCTACCAAATGGTGGAATAGTGGGGAACACCGGAAAGAAAGGACGTAAGCTATCCCAACTTAAACATTTTGGTCTGGTCTTTGACACACACACACACACACACACACACACACAAGCACTTGTGTACAAGCTGTTGGTGTAAACTATGCAAACAAGATAATCCACATTTACTGTTGCTATTGACCGCATGTCACAGACTGTGTAGTTATTCAAATTAGATGTTATCATAGCTCTCTCTCTTGCTCTGTGTGTGTGTGTGTGTTGGGGTGTGTGTGTGTGTGTGTGTGTGTGTCCACTGAGTAGTTTTTTTTTTTTTGGTGTGTGTGATTTTATTCAGTACATAAGTACAATTTTGCAGTTATAATATTACAGGTAATTTATCATCAGAGTATGTTGCTGTATAGTGACTGTGAAGCTTTGTCCAGAGTGGCCAGTGGTCGCTGACTTGCTGGCCAGTCATCTCACATGGCTTACTGTCAATCTGCTGAACCTTTTTACAGACCATATTTTCACAGCAGAATTGAGTCACACAGTCAAATGCATTAGTGTTACTGTAGATGGACAGGTAGAAACAGAGGACAGGTAATCATGCAAACAGTGACACACAAGTCCTCTGGAAGAAATAAGCTGGAAACAACACACACACCACACACACGCATACTGTGCATACCCTCCCATACCTCCCAGGCACATGCTAGTGGCACAAGCTGTCCAGACTACAAACTTTGTCAGCTAATTCCATACTCACCAGTCCCTTCTCATGTAATTTGGAAATTAGAGTGATTCTTTAATAGTAAACACATGAAACAATAGATTTTGTTGGTCGTAACATATTTCAAATGACGATTGGGAGAAAATAGTCATGTAAAAAGGGTAAGACCTGGTCTTGTTGCTGCCCTTGATAGATGTTTCCGTCAGCCAAAGCTAATTGGCTCTGATTTGTAGTTGCCATCCCGTATGATCTGGGTGCAGAATGCCGTCTCTGGCAGCCCAACGCTTTTTCACATAGGTACGAGGTGCATTCCTGCACAGAGTGAGAGGGTAAGCAATGCACATGGGCCTCGGTCTTTTTCCACTCTCTCCCTCTTACTGTCTGTATCTCTCCTGCTATCTCTCGTCCATACTTCTGTTTCCCTCTGTCAACTTCCTCAGAGATTCTTCACTCCGTTCTGCTCTTCCTCCTGTTCCTCCATCTTTTCATTCCCTAAAGGAGTGAGAAAGGAGGAAGGCCTGGAAAGAGGAGGTGCAAACATCCGCTGTGGCCTGAGGATTTTCACAGTTGTGCAGACGGACAGAGCATGGCCCACTCTAGAGCGGGACCTAACGCGTGGTTGTGGCGAGCCATGACATGGCCCATGGCACGCCTCTCCACCTTGTTTGGACACGCTCGGCTGGCCAGGTCCAATCGTGTGGCAGGTAGGCTTGAAGTTTGTGGTGACACAAGACTTCAGAGTCCAGTGGAGTTGCAGCTAGCTGATGCTGTTCTGGTTATATCGTAGACCACAAAACTGTGCAGTTACCCCCAGTCAAATCTGTGAGCTGGGCAGTGTGCCCACCGGTTTTTACTGGTGACTCCCATTGGAGCAGGTGGCGATTTGGTGCCTTTCTTAAGGGCATCTGGGAAGTAGTTGTTAAGGGAGGGAAGAGTATTTTGTTTTTACTTTCACCAGCTAGACTCTCTCATCTTGTTCAGGGATTCAGACTCTTAGGATGGAAACAAGGGGGTGATATGCACAATTGAAAATTGTGTTGCATTTGTTAATCGTTGGCTATGTTCACACCATAATTACCTTTACAATTACTGGGGCATGAAACACTGATGGTGTATATTATAAAGCTCCCCTCATGCCTCATTTATTCATTGCTTCTGAATCAATAATGCATCAGTGGTTGCTAATTTATGATACCCTTATGATATCATTTTTTGGGTGAAGTCTGCTTGGAAAGGGTTATGCACCAGGTATCTGTTTATGTTGTAGCTAGGATGGTGAATGTCCTTGTGTCAGCTGACTGACAGCAGAGCCGACTGACTCATGTAATACACACATGCGCACACGCACACACAAAATCTCCTCATTGAAAAGCTGATGCTGTAATCTGGCTGCCATTCACAGTAACCACCTGTCTACTTGGTTATGTAAATATCTCAAGCAGACATTGATGCCCAGATGTTTCAGTCGCATTTCACGCTTGTGGATTGGATTAAATTTTTGAAGTTGGTTGTTTAGTTAGCTGTCAGGTGTCTCTGTAAATGTCAATCAGAAACTGGCCATCAGTTAGGCTGAGGGTTAGTTACAAATTGCTGTTTACCTGTTATAATGGACTACTCAAATCTCAGCTCAGTGTAATGTGATGTAATCTGATTACTATTCAGCAATGTTTGGGTGAGGCACCAACATATTCCAATTTGACTACTAATATATCAGTAAACTACCAAGCAATACCTACTTTTTATGTACTTAATTTATGTTTTTTTTTCTTTTTTTTTTTTTTTTTTACTTTTTTCAGGATTATAACTGCTTATTATTACCACTTCTGCTGCAGTCAGATTCTGTGATCCTGTTATGTTATCTATTACTCCAGTGCTGATAGCAGCTGAATTATTCATTTTATAGCTGTCAATAAAAATAAAAAAAAATCTGGGATGTTTTGTCCAGCTACAGGTACCTTTTAGGACTGTGTGACTGCATAGTTTCCATTCACTCATCTCTGTAGAGCAGGAACCAGGAAATCTCAGATTCTCCTTTCTCAACAATATAATGCAATCACATCTTTCATCTTGGTCTTTCTTTTGATATTTAGTGCTAGATGTGTAAATGAGCTAAGATGGTGAGATGTTTTGTGGCAGTAAAGATTCAGCATCTGAAAGGGGCCATAACATTTATAATTTTTTTTGGCTTATCATGGCATGGCACATGTTGTTTGTTACGGTAATGGAAAATTTCCGTTCCTTTTCTTTTATCTCAACTCAGATAAATGTTATGTACATTACAGCTACACTCCAGATCATTGTTGCAGACAGCGTCACTTTACTGCTTGTATGTGCACTCCCACACACAGTCACAGTCAGAAGTGTGTATTTTTCCGTGCTTTAGCAGGGTGTGTTCCCGAGTGTGAAGTTTGAAAGACAATGGCAGCTTATTGTTACAAGGCAGGGAGTAACTTCAGCACTGGGCTCTGCCTACACTATGCTGTGCACAGCTCGATTCAGCGTCCTTGGACTTGCTGTGCAGAGACGCAGATCCAATTAAAAGCAGAGGTCAGGGGAATCCGAGTGTGACAGGATAACAGAATATCCCCCCAGAGAGGTTTTTGGTTTGGTCTTAGGTTTGTAAGGTTTCTTAAAATTTGTTTTGATTTTAGGCTTCGTACATTTTTTATCTTTGAGTTCTGCCATCTCAGTATTTATGTCCAGGTTTTGATATTTATTGCTCAATTCAGTGCAACTGTTCTTCTCCCCTTTTGTTCAATACAATCTTCTTCCAGCACCATGACAACATATTTTCCATGAAAAAATGCCAAGAAGTGACAGATATGCTGTGCCTGAGTGAGAGAATGGAAGCATGATAATGTGTGAGGAGTGATAGCATCATCCCATTGGCTGACCGTGTCCAATGAAAACATTTAATGAATGGCTTATTTCAGTTGTGATTGGGGCTTCTGTGTTTGTGTGACTGAAATTGTAATTCAGTTCAAATCAAACCCCGAAAAAAGACAATTTCTGTTTCTCCTCTCTTTTTCTCCCCCTGCCTCTCTACTTTCTAGTGAAGGTCTTTCTTATTTACTTTCTCATTGACCTTCTCTATCCCTTTTTCCTTTCCTTCTCAGCCTTTTTAACCTTGAGTCCCTTCTATCCCCTAGACACACACACACACACACACACACACACTGCTCCCTGCCCTGCCTCTACACAGTTCCCTGATCTATTTATCTATTTAGCACTGTATAAGGATCCATTTGTGTTTCAGGTTTCCCTCAATCAGCCTAAACTGGGAGACTTGTTGGCTGCAGACAGTGTCATCAATATGAGACCACCTCTGGGTGTCACACATCTTTTCTAGATGTGGCAGTCAAGCCTGTGACTGGATCATTTACTTGACACAGCAACAGGGAGGAATGCTGTATTTGACATTCCTAGACTAGACACACATGCACACACACATGAACACACAGTTTCGGTTGTGTCCTGCTACTGAAAGCTGAGATGTTTAAGACTTATAATTACACAAATTACGTAAGTAGGAAACAATTTTTGCAGTAAGATTGCTATGTTTGACCTTAGATTTTGAAATTTGTGGAAGGAAAGTGGGATGAGACATTTTTGTTATATAACAGCCTAACAAATTTTAACAATATAACAAAACAACAACAACAACAACAACAACAACAACAACAACAACAAACAAAAAAAACAAACAAACAAAACAAAATGTAACATAATTTGGAACAAATCAAATGATCTACCTTATTTCATTTTATTCCCTCTTGAGGCAGTTAGAAAAAAATTCTCAGCAAGATAGTACTTTTTGTTGTGCGTGCATAGAATTTAAATGCTTTTTCATAGCATTACCTTTGCTTGTTTCAGATTTATTGTTTTTGAAAGAAAATGTGTTTTGAAAAAAAATACATGAAGCCTAATTGAATGACTGTGAAATACAAATTGCTATGAATGATAAATTGTATTCTTAGCTGTGTTTCATTAGAGAGAAAAAAAAAAAGAAAACACATAATAAAAACAAAGGTGTTTTACTGAAAAAAGTGTGATATTTTAGGAGTTAAGAATCTGTCTTCCATAAAATATCAAAATTTAGCTGTCAGGCATCTTTTGCATCATCTATTTCAAATTCACAAGGTTGGACACACCAAACAAGAAACATCTTTGTACAGTTTACATTGCTGAAAATGAAGGCATGCCCTCAATGATCCTTGAGATTTAAATAAAGGTTGAATGAATCAAACTTCCACAGCAGACTCACAAATCCAACAAGTAGCTGGATCTTTGTCCATCTGAATAATCAAATCCATGACAGTCACCCGTCTGGGAATAATGATGCAAGGTGGGCCCAGCAGCACTCAGTGTATTTGTGTGCAGAGAAAGCTGCGTGCAGATGAAGCTCCTGATGCGCTCTGACATTTGCCTGTTCTGGAATTTTAGACTTGTAGGATTCCACGTCTTTGTGACGTCATAATGCAGTTTCTCTGCTGCTGTGCTCTGACGAGCTCAGAGGGACTGCAAGTAGCCTAAATAACCACTGATGTTATTTTGATTTGTATGGACAAAAACAGAAAAGTTACTAAGTGCCATAAAATGAATGGACCACAGCAAACATGTGCACCTTCCATCTTCTCCTGGCTACCAGAAGTGGAGTTTTATCTTTTTATTTTAAATGATTTTTTCGCCCAACTAGCAAGGCTAAGTAAAAATAAAGTACACTAGCTCAAGTAAACGCAGTCAATATTGCTGAATCAGCAATAAATTCTGTCAACTGAATATATCCCTACACAAAACAAGCAAATGCTCACACCGCACAGTGGTGAACATTTGACAGCTTGTGTGTCTGGCTGGTCCAGTTATATAATTTATATTCATACTGCTGGACACATTGTTTGATTGACACATGGTCACCAGTAGCTTTAAAAGATGCCAGCTAAGCTTATACCATTACACTAAAACCTGAACTGAACATCAGAGGAAATATAAAACCCATGCTGAAAAATAACTAAAACCATAGTGAAATAGGAAGACAAATTAGATGAAAAATACCAAACTTAACTCTGGTGTGTGTTCATTTTGCAAGCAGGAGCCTACAAATCAGATCACACTGTGCTCAATGTTTTTATTTGTTTGTTTGTTAGTTTGTTTGCTTGTTTTGTTTGTTGTTGTTTTATTTATTTATTTTTTGCTATTGTTTCCTAAGAATCCCAAATATTTGGCCTGAATCCTGAAGAAAAGGTGTGAATGGCCCAGTGGTTCAGCACATGCTGCTCTTTTCTACTAAAATCACCCACTTCTTCAGGATCTGTCCATACGTAGACTAGATAACCTCTGGATCTGTGGCATTCATATCCTGAGACTTGTTTGATAGTATTTGCTTTGCTACTACAACTACAGCAATGCTGTATGCAGATGGATCATTGTGACATCATCGCAGTAGCCATTGTGACATCATCGCAGTAGCCATTGTGACATCATCACAGTAGCTATTGTGACATCATAGCATCATATCCACTGGGAGAAAAAGCTTCCTGCTGTGACCTCATCGAATCACAGGAGTGACATAGAGCTGCATGATTATGGCCAAAATGATAATCACAATTATTTTGATCAATATTGTAATCACAATTATTCATCACGATTATTCATCATGTTAGGGAAAGCATCTGTATTTTTATTGCACTACTTTTAAACAAACAATATGTGAACAGTTTTCAGTGCAAAATGAAACTTAAAATAAGAATAAATGCTTAATAATAAAAAAAAATAAAATTTACCCAAGAATTTAAAATTTACCAAGGGCTAACTGCATAGTTAGGTCAATGCATGTACACATTTAACTTAAAAGATTCTTAACCGAGTGTTGACCATTGTACGTACAGGCTATTCAACAACAATATGTTAAATTATTATTTGTTTTAAAAATGTAAATTACTTGTCAAAACAGACCTAACAATTCAACTACCAATGAATGAGCAGTAGTATGCATGTGATAACATAGATTGAAAAATGAGCTGAAGTGATATCTCTTCTCTGAATAGACAAGCTAAGCCAGCGTGCTGCTGTTAGTCAGTGAAAATAGAGCAGAGTGGCAGCTCTTCGCTTTGTTACACAATCCATGTCAGTGCGCTGCTGTAGCCTGGAAAGTTTCTTTGCCTTTTGGACTTGTACGGTGCCGGTGCAGTTGTTGTAATTTTTTTTTTTTTTTTTTTTTTGGTGGTGCAGGTGAAATGACTGGAGGGGTTGTGCCACCTAGATTTGCTTCCCTCCATCTAATTTTCCCCAGACATACGTTCATATTCCACACAAAACAGCATTTCATTCAAATTATGTCAAATTCCGTGATATTCCGCATTAAAAATAGATTCTGTTTTATTTGTCTAATGCCGCGATTCCATCTGCGATTCCGTAATCGCGGAAATTATAGGGCCCTAACTGAATAAATATGCAGAGTGCATCCAGAGAATATCCAGAGTGCAAACACAAAGTGCAACTCAATGGAAACAATTACAGCTTATACAGAAAAGGCACTGACATTAGGCTTAGGCCTTCAGGTTTTTGGCAATAAACACCAGCCTGTCAACATTTTCTGGCTTGAGAGACGAGCGAAGGCAGGTCACTACATTTCACTACATGCGCTACCTTCTTCTCCCGACATGACTCGCTCTCATCAGTCCACCAAGTAACTTGAGACTGCCGCTGCAGGGTGCGCTCGCTTGTTATTTAGGGAGCTTAATGAAGCCTTAGCCATGTGTTCGGCTGACTACTGGCTGAGAAAGTGCTTGATTAGATATGCAGCAGAGCTCGCATTTTAAATGTAAATATCGCCGACGATCAGGCTCATTTAATCGTGGCAGCCAAAATCGTGATCACGATTAAAATTCAATTAATTGTGCAGCCCTAGAGTGACATCATCAGATGAGTCTATATAAGACAGCACACATCGCCCAGCCAGCGCCCGTTCTTCCACAACAGCGATGTGTAGCAATCAGAGCTCTCGTTGGAAGAAAGCCTGGTCAGTCCTGCAAGACACAATGCAGGACGCAAAACCTGCTGGTGTCCCCCCCTCTGGGGACCCAGCCCCACCCGAGGCCCCACAGCAGGATGACCCTAAAACATCCTGCAGTAGTGGCCCGACCACAGACGAAGCCCCCGGCCAGCTGCCTAAGGCCTGGTCAAAGCTGGGAGCCAAACCTGAACTCCCAGAAGGGGGGCTTCAAAAGACCGAGCAATCAAGCATTGAGCTTGTTGCTCATGGCCCAAGCCTTGAGCCAGAGGATTGGCCCAAGCTTGGAGCCAAATCAAGAAACAAACAATCTCGCAGAAAGAAAGTGGTGTGGAAGGAGTTTTCTGCTGTCAAATGCAGCGAAGAACCCCAGCTGCCTTCTCAGGTGACAGAAAGTGAGGGTGAAATCCCCAAAACCTGGGGGCAGGTCCCAAGTATTAGGCCAGCTGCCCCGTCCACTGGAAAGAAAGTGCTGTCAAAGGAGTTTGAGGAGCTCCAGGATAACACAATCCAGGAGACTTATCAAACTGAGAAGAAGCCTGAGAAGAAAAGAAGCAGGCAGGAACCTGCTGTCAAATGCAGCGAAGAACCCCAGCTGCCTTCTCAGGTGACAGAAACTGAGGGTGAAATCCCCAATGCCTGGGGGCAGGTCCCAAGTATTAGTCAGGCCTCAAGCCTCAACCCTGAGGACTGGCCAAGTCTTGGAGCCCAGCCTGAAACCATTCAATCCAGCATGGAGATGAGCCACCCCCCACGGCAGAGGCCAGCTGCCCCGTCCACCGGAAAGAAAACGCTGGGGAAGGAGTTTGAGGAGACAGAAACTGAGGGTGAAATCCCCAATGCCTGGGGGCAGGTCCCAAGTATTAGTCAGGCCTCAAGCCTCAACCCTGAGGACTGGCCAAGTCTTGGAGCCCAGCCTGAAACCATTCAATCCAGCATGGAGATGAGCCACCCCCCATGGCAGAGGCCAGCTGCCCCGTCCACCGGAAAGAAAACGCTGGGGAAGGAGTTTGAGGAGCTCCAGGAAGACACAATCCAGGAGACTTGTCAAACTGAGAAGAAGCCTAAGAAGAAAAGAAGAAGCAGGCAGAAACCTGCTGTCAAATGCAGCGAAGAACCCCAGCTGCCTTCTCAGGTGACAGAAACTGAGGGTGAAATCCCCAATGCCTGTGGGCAGGTCCCAAGTATTAGTCAAGCCTCAAGCCTTGAGCCCGAGGACTGGCCAAGTCTTGGAGCCCAGCCTGAAACCATTCAATCCAGCATGGAGATGAACCACCTCCCACAGCAGAGGCCAGCTACCCCGTCCACCGGAAAGAAAACGCTGGGGAAGGAGTTTGAGGAGCTCCAGGAAGACACAATCCAGGAGACTTGTCAAACTGAGAAGAAGCCTAAGAAGAAAAGAAGAAGGAGGCAGAAACCTGCTGTCAAATGCAGCGAAGAACCCCAGCTGCCTTCTCAGGTGACAGAAACTGAGGGTGAAATCCCCAATGCCTGTGGGCAGGTCCCAAGTATTAGCCAAGCCTCAAGCCTTGAGCCCGAGGACTGGCCAAGTCTTGGAGCCCAGCCTGAAACCATTCAATCCAGCATGGAGATGAACCACCCCCCACAGCAGAGGCCAGCTGCTCCGTCCACAACGGAGTCTGAGAAGCAGGACAAAAAGCAGGAGATTCACCAAACTGAATCACCCCAGAAATGCAGTGAAGTACCCCAGCTGGATTTTGAGGTGAAAGGTGAAATCCCCAATGCTTTGGTCAAACCCCCATGCATTAAGGTTGAGGTGGAGACTGGAGCCAAACCCAGGCAGCCCCAGGTTCCTGTCCAAATTCTGCAGAAGGTGCAGAATGATGGACAGCAGCAAGCTGCGAAACCCCTGGATGTCAAGGCTGTGCCCCCTACACAGCTTGGAAAGGCTGCACCAACCCTGGAAGACCCTGCACAGCTCCACCTCCAGTGTCAGCTGCAGACAGTCATCAGCGGTGCAAAGCAGCAGGCAGATAGGTTCAAGGCACAGGAAACTCTCCACAACAAGGAAGAACAAGCCAGGACTGTGCAGGAGGAGGTCCTGGCCAACAAGAAAGAAGTTGATGGAGAGGTCCAGACGACAGCTACTCTGAATAACTTAGAGCACAATCTGGAGATGCAACTTGGGCAGGAACATGAGGAGAAGCTCTCCCTCCTTCAGGCCAACAACAACACACAGCAGGCACTGGAGGAAAAAGAAAGAGAGTGGACGGAGAAAGAGACCATCATGAAAGAGAAGATCGCCCAGCTGGAGAGAGACAGCGCCCAGGCTAAAAAGTCCAAGAAGCCGGGCCTGTGGAAGAGAGTCTTTGGAGCCTCCACCAAGAAAGAGGAAAAAAGAGAGGCCGACCCTCCAGCCAAGAAAAAGACCAAGAAACCGAGCCTGTGGAGACGACTGTTCTGCATCTCCACCCGGCAGCAGGATGACTGAGCCTCTCTCTCTCTCTCTCTCTCTCTCTCTCTCTCTCTCTCTCTCTCTCTCTCTCTCTCTCTCTCTCTCTCTCTCTCTCACACACACACACACACACCTTCTTCAACTCCCACCCCATCCCCCTCCACCACCACCATTCTCCCAAACCCTTTCCCTTTCATCCAATTTAAAAAAAATAAATATATATATATAAAGTTCCACTGTGAAGTATCCTACTGGTATTTGAGAGGTTTTATTGAAATGTACTAACACTTCATTTTAGTGGGCCACAGAGTTCATCGTAAATAGGGGATAATTAGCCAGAAAGATGCATTAGATATTTCTTTGAATTTATCCCCAAATTACATCAACCTTTACCACAATATTTAGTGTTATGTTATATTATGTTCCACTATCTCCTAGGAAGCAGGTAATAGATAGCTGGTAATTTCTTTAACACATTTTTAAGAAAGTAATACAAAGTTGATTGATAGCCATGATTACAAATGCTTTGTTCTATCTGCAGTTTCCTGGTGAACATATGAGAATGAGCAAGAAGTTTCTTTGAAATTTAAAAGAAACGACCAAATAACTGTACTGTATACTAATAGTGTAATTATAATATAGTGTATAAATATAGGGAGTGAGTGAATTTTAAAGGTTTTAAAGGCTACCAGAAATGGAGTTGTATCTTTTTATTTTAAATATTTTTTTTCACCCAACTAGCAAGGCTAAGTAAAAATAAAGTACACCAGCTCAAGTAAACGCAGTCAGTATTGCTGAATCAGCTTTAAATTCTGTTGTCGTCATCATCAACTAATACATCCCTACACAAAATAATGCCACACCTTACTTTGATGAGAAATTCTGCATAAATGAATACTTTATTGCCATACTGAATAATTTTATTTACCAAAATTATTACACATTTTTTCATACAGACTTGGACTTGCAGGGTTTGGAGTAAATCAAAGCTATGTGTGTTTTGCAGTATTTCACAGACATATCACAAAGTTTTTTTCCCTCTATAACCTGCCTGAGAAACAGGACCTTATGTTGGGAAGAAAATCAAATATCTCAGCGTACCTCAATGAAATAGAAAATGAATTTAACTTTATTTTACGTTGCTTCTTTAATGGAGATTTGATTGTCATAATTCACAGCAAATTCAGAGTTAAATTATTTTGTTTTATGTGAATTCTCTCTGTTAAAAACAACAACAACAAGAATAATAATAACAACAACTAGAATTGGCAAAAGTTTCTTAACAAACTTTAAATGTGCTTGCCCCCGTTGCCATAGTTATGGTCTTTTGAGTGGCCACTATGCTATGATGCCTGTGGGCTGTTGCTATGATGTTGTGGGTGGTTGCTAAGACATTGCTACAACAACAACAACAACAACAACAACAACGTATGCACATAATAAGATGTTTTATTTAAAAAAAAAAAAAAAAAAAAAAAAAAAAAAAAAATCCAGTCAATTAAGCAAGGATTTTCTTCAAGATTCAAATTTTGGAAAAACCTTTGGGATTCATTCAGAACACTGTTACAAAATCAGTGTGAAGGAATGTTCTGTCAAAATTGAACAAACCACAGTCTTTAATTACATTTTGAATTGACTGAACTGAAAGTAAACTGATACCAGGCACTGTGTGTGTGTGTGTGTGTGTGTGTGTGTCTGTGTGTGTGTATGTGTGTGTGTGTGTGTGTGTGTGTGTGTGTGTGTGTGTGTGTGTGTGTGTGTGAGTGTGTGTGTGTACACTTTGGTCCTTTTAAACTTGTCCCTTTAGTACTTGCTTCTTTCATGGAGAGTGAGGGGGGAGGGATATATTATACTCTTGGCTTTATGAATAGGCTAGTTTTTTCTCACACTAAAAGATCGTGTCTCTTCTGAGAGTGGGGACGGTCCTCAACAATAGGTCATTGTACACACCAGCAGCTACTTTTGCAGGTCTGTGTATGCTCTGGTCTAATCAGGCTGTGTGTTCCCAAAACTCTTTTCCTTTTCATTCTATTTCTATTGGCATATTGGCTCATGGATCATTTGCATGTTTCTTTTCCTCATTTATTTTCACATTAACATTTTCTGTGATAGTTTCTCCAAATGAAGAAATCTGTTTTCCAAGAAATCACGTGTATGTCTTCATGTGTAAATGCGTTGCTCCACCCTGAAATGTAGGGCAAAGTCAAAGTGCCAGGCTTACTGTAGTTTAGTTTCATGCTCAGGTGAAGTTAACCCACAAATAACAATGCCCTCTTGGCCAATGATCAATGAAGAAAAAAATATTTTGGAAATTAGAACTGGTGTTATACCATAAACAGGAATGAGTTGCTGAATTATATCAGTCACTATAGCCAGCATTAATGAATAGTCAGACAGAGCAGTGGTGCCCTCTGGAGAGGACAAAGGGAGAGCAAAACAGGATACAAAAAGGTTGGAAAATTGTTGCATGAAAGTGGAAACCACTTGGTGCCAAGTCTGCCGCACCTCAAAGGCAGATTGTGAAGCAACTCTCCTTCCTCTGTCAAAGCAAATCTCCATGCAGCCTGTTTTCCTGCAAACAGAGGTACTAGCCAATTGAAACACTGGGAGGGGCTGTCTGGCTAATCCTCCACTCATGTGACTCTACTGAATCATTAACCCAAGGAGGCCCCTCCTTTAATAACCCTGCTGCCCCCCCTCCCTCCTTCCACGATTTGCTGGGCTGGCTGTGGGGAGTATATGATTTGGTTACACAGAGGGCTGGGAGGTGCTTGGGCTAGGCAGTCCTGTTCAGGCAGTAGTGAGAGGAGAAGAGAGAAAACAAGTGGGAGAGTTACAGAGAATATGCCTGACAGGTGGAGTGTCCCACGACACTTTGCAATGGAATGCACGATTTTAGAGAGAAGGAATAAGCTGCACTGAACAAGACACATTATCAGCTCTGAGAAAGATGATTTAGACACTGGACCATGAAGAGCCAAGTGGTTTTGGGCAACCCAGTCATGTTTGGTCCTGTGGATTGGAACAATAGAACTGGACCGCCGGTAAAAAGAGGGAAGAGTGTGGAGGAGCTGGGAGATGCTGGCTGGGCGAGGGAGAGAGAGAGGATGGTTCGTCTGCAACAGCTACAACAAGTACACCAACTCCAGCTTCAGCAGCAGCAACAGGTTGCATATCCCGGGTACGCAGTAGTTGCTGGCCAACCACAGGCACCGGTGATGGTGGCAGGTCCAGGTGATGCAATTCCAGTTCCTTGCTGCTCAGTTCCAGTCCATGGTGGCTTGATGCCTCTTCAAGGTGGACCAATGGTGGCTGTAGCTGTGCCAGTGCCGCCTCCAGTGCATGTGCCAGCTCCATGGCCTGTACAATGGGAGAACCATGCCCAGGTTAGACAGGACAGTGCCTGCCATAATCCCAGCTGGGAGTATGAGGACCGAGACAAGAGAGCATTCAAAGACAACAGGCCTCAAAGTCGGGACGTCTATTTCCGCCCTGGTTCAGAGGATGGTTACCTGGAGCTGAGGAGATCTGAATGGAAAGGCAAACATTGTTTCTATCAAGGACCAGAGGACTACAGCTCCCAAGAGTACAGGAGAGTGCCACAAGAAAAGGACAACAGTGACCTCAGATCTCAAGAAAGGTACGATAAATCAGAGGTGGACAGAAACAGAATAGACTATTGGACTAGAGAGAAGGACCATAATTCTGACCGTTATAGTCACAAGAGTCACAGAGATTTGGAACAATATGATCAGAAGGATGAATACAACCACAGGGAACATTATGACAGGAAATACAAGGAGCGCTATGAACACAAAGAGCAGTATTATGACAACAGGAAACATGGTAAAGAGGATGTGAGAGAACATGACAATTACAATAGCCGGTACGAGGATGACTATGATCATGCAGACCGCTATGCCCACCGTGAGGATTATTATGAACAGAGAGACAGAGACTACTACTATGACCGCAATGACAGAGATTATTATGATCGTAAAGAGAGATATCACTACAGAGAAAAGGACCACTACCAGCGCAGAGAGGAGGACTACTACTATGATGAAAAACCTAAGGACCATCATTATGACCGGCGTGCGGAGGATCGATATGACCGCAGAGAGGACAGGGATGCCTATGATCACAAGAGTGAGGAAGTGTGCAGGTATAAAGGAAGAGAGCCTGACTTTGGACAGGATGAACACTACAGCTATAAGGAAAAGGACCGTTATTACAGATATAGGGATTCCTATGATGATGAGAAAGATGAGCCTTACAACCAGAGCAGGAGGAATGACTGCAAAGCAAAGGAGCAGTATGAGAGGAGGGCCTTAGACCACTACAACCTTGAGAATGATGGCCGCTACAATCGCAAGGCTGACAACTATGAATTTAAAGAAGAGGAACATTTCTACCGCAAACCCCGAGACAGATATCAGGATTTGCGCTCAATATCCATAGACGAATACCCCACCAAAACTCGCAAAACACACTGCGAGGAATGGGTAGAGGAACAGAACCAGAAACTGGCACTCAGGGAAATGCATTCTTTTGAGGATCCTGTAATATACACCCGCAGTGAAGACCAGGAAAGGGGATATGAGTCGAGTTCCGGGAGTGCAGGTCCAAGACGGGGCCGCAAGCCAGTTTATGTTGGTTCACTAGATCGTAACAGTTTCTACAGGAAGACAGCCCCAAGCTCCCTGCGAAGGTCACAGTTTGCCACCAGCAGGAAACAAAACCAAGGTAAACATCAGGATGTTGTCATGTGGGAGCAACCACTGTATATTCTCAATTGCCAAGGCATGGTGCCAAGGTACTGTGCTCACTGCAGGGTTCACTAAAGTCCACAGTCCACCCTCGATAAGATGAAACCACATTTTAAATGCTGAGGTACAAGTCCACTTTACTAAGGAAGTCTTGCAAAACATAAGATGATGCACTTAAGGTCATAGATTTAATGTACTCATCCTCCCTAAGCTCACTGGATAAAAAGGTATGGAGAAATCTTTGCTGTCTCCATCTCTGTTATGAATGACCTCCAGAAATACCCTGGATGCTTCCAATCAATGCTGGAAGCCTCAAAGTGCTGAGTGGTCAGGCACTCCCCCCACTCCCTGTAGGAATGTGTGTGTCAGACAGACCCTGCGTGTATGTGTGTGTTTGTGTGAGTCAGTATCAGCTATTCTCTCAGGAAGGTGCACTGTAAGGTATTTGCAGGTGAAGAAACCTGCTGAACAGGTTTTATGGTTTTTGTTGTCTCTGTCATTCTTGCTCTCTGTCCTTTTTCTGTTTTCTTCCACGCTCTGCAAAGCTGGTGCTTAAACCAGAACTAGTCTTTTCAGTTCTTGCTCACATGACCGAAAGGTCAATAATACACTGTCTTGGCCTGGCTCTTCAAAAAGGGGTACAGTTGAAAACCGTGAGCTCACTGCAAAGTAGTGACATTCATGATGACTTATGTAATTTCAAGTACCAGTATATATATGTATGCATACATTTCAGCATACATATTTTAGAATCACTTCATATGCAGGTTACCTGTTCCATACTTGGGTTGTTATTTTAATAGAAGTTTGGACAGTTTGGACCGTGAGACCTGTCTTAAAAATAAAGAGAGAAGGCAAAGCGAAACTGTTCTGCTAAACCCTAAAATGTAGTTAGTCATGTCATCACCTGTTATTATTGGGCAGTTGTCCAAAACTATCCCAGTGATAATCATGGAAATGGCTATGGATGGGGTTCATATTGGAGTTCATATTGTGTTCTGATAAACAGCCATAGTCTGTAACTAGGAAATGCATCCAAAACAGTGCCATGAAGTAGGTGTGTGTTTGTGTGTGTGTGCTTCACGAGGAGCAGTAAGTGACAGAGCACTCCTCCGGCTGAGGTCATTGTGTCTGAGAAGAAGCAGGTGGTGCCCCACGACCCCTCCCCCAATTACACCCCCTCCCCACTTACACACACACACACACACACACACACACACACACTGTCCGCAATGGCCCCTCCACACACACATTTTGGGAAACCAAGTATTAATCCCTAGCGTCAGTATGGTGAGTGGACGGTGGGGGTCTGTCTGGTGCCAGGCAGTGACCAGCACTGTGCTGACTCCTTCACTGTAAGACTAGACTGATAGGGTGTGTGTGTGTGTGTGTGTGTGTGTGTGTGTGTGTGTGTGTAGGGAGGCTTATTAGAGGGATGACGCCATTTTTCAAAACAGACACATGCACACTTATTTCTGCGTTGTCTTGTCATCTGTTAATCTTGTTAAACTGTTTCGGCCTGGTCAGGGTTTTGCTCGGAGTGAAGCATTTGATTGCAGGGCTAAAAACATTAGAGCACTCTGTGGCACAGCTTATTGGGTTTTTGCTCTGACTGGGTGACATTGAGGTGATTGTAAAAGCTTTTTAGGGAGGCCTAAAGCATGTACAACAAGGGCTATTGTTCTCCTGTAATCCAGCATTAGAGCTCTCTCTGTGCCTGAAAGATCTATAGAGCCTAATAAATAGCGTCTAATAACCAGTGTTTCGGCTGGCAGAAACTATCACAGTTCTAATTATAGTTCCACTGTGTATTATATATTCAGTGTGTGTGTGTGTGTGTGTGTGTGTGTGTGTGTGTGTGTGTGTGTTTGTACCTTTTTAAATTTTTTTTTCCTTTTTTCGGAATAGATCAGCAGCCAGTTCATGTTCAACCTCACAAATCTAATGTTTGAATCATGTGAACTGGTGAAAATCTGCAGTGTGGTGAAAATGTGTGCGGATGCATCGCTGTTTATGGCAATGCATGTTTATTTTTATAGCACCTCTCAAACACAAGGATATTCCAAGTGCTTTCTATAAGATTTTTAAAAACGACATTAAAACGATGTAAAAGACACAACTAAATAGAAGGAAAAACGAATGAAATAAATTAGAAGAAAGAATGGTTTTGGTTGCACTTAGGTTTTATTTCTTCTGTAGCATTCATGTCCTTGGCTGTATGCTTCAACGGCCATGTGTGGGTATGTGTTATCATACAGCCTGTGGTCCAGTAAAGTGTACCATGTTGTCCTCTGTAATCCTTGAGCCGTCACTGCTATTGGTGGGCAGCATGGAAGTAGGCAGGGTGAGGGAGCTAGGGGTTAAGACTGAAAATCTTTGAACAAGATGTGGCAGCAGTGCTCTACAGGGGGTTCAGCCTGTTGCTAGTGGGCAAAATGTAGGTCAGAAACTCCCTGACAGAAATGTTGACATCTGTACAAGGCATCCTAGGCATCACTAATGCATGCTTAACTGCACCTGTATGCTTTGTTTATTGGTTTATCCCAAGCCCTCTTTACTATAAGGCAGCATGGCTCAGGAGGCACCGTAGAGTGTTCTGGCAATCGGAGGGTTCCTGGTTATATGCCTGCCTCCAGAGAGTGTGCCAAAGTGTCCTTTAGCAAGACACTGAGCTGAGTCAATGTGAGGCAAACACTGTAGTGCTTTGAATGGTTGGTAGACTAGAAAAGCGCCATGTAGGCCTAAATGCAGTCCATTTACCATTTAAAAAGAAACCAGAGCTGGGCAAAATAATAGCACAATATATTCAGAATATCTCCCAAATGTTCATTTTTGTGGCTTTTTTAATGGTGCGAAAAATATTTGATAAGTCTGCACATCTCAGATTTTGGAAGCCAACTCTACTGTAATTCTAAGGCATGTAGTTTGATATTTTAGTTAATCCTGAGCGCAGAATCAAGGCTTGCTGTCGACTTGTTAATGTGCTGTGGAGTTTAAAGGTGCTTAATATGGAGTTTCCCTCAGAAATGATTAATGAAAGTGTTTTTAATTTAATTTAAAATTACAACACATCACTGCACTCGTCAGTCCACCCTAAAACACTGAAAAATGATGCCTGCACCTTTGTAAATAACAAGATTGATGTTATCTCTGCTCTGTCAGATAACTAGAGGCGTGGGAAAAGACAGACCAAGATCTTTGACCTTGTTGATTTTCCCAGTCCCATCAGGACTAACTTGCCCGTAATGAGACACATGAATAGCAGCTGTGTCAAAGTCGCATTTTTCTAGAATTCCCAGTTTCAGTTTTTGCTGTGAGACTATTTTTTAATCCCCAGTAGGCTATCTCTTTCTGTATCTGCTGTGGTTTGAAAGTAGTTCTTATTTGGATAGTTACGTTTGCTTATATGGACCATTTGAACTGTTTTTCATTTTGATTATACAGTAACCCTAAGACAGGGACAGAACCTTACACTGACAATAAACACACTGAATTACTTTTGTTAACCGTTCATATTATATGTGAGAAAACATCCCTTACAAGTCAGAGAAGAATCTCGTTTTTCCCAGGAACTCAAGATGCATGAAGCAAGATTGCTGACGTAGAGATTTGATATGAGCGATCTGACTGTGCAGGAAAAGATATCAGACACACAACACCTTTTAAATCGCGTGGTATTTGCTCAGTAAATCAGAGGGTTACAGTTTAACCATGCTTTTGTGAAGGGTGTGTATATTAACAGCTGTTTCTGCCGTGCCTGGCAATAATAAATTTAATGTGGCAATTTATTGTCATGAAGTGATCAGTTTATCACCCTGCCATATTTGTGTGCAGAGAGCACAATCCAGTTCAATGTAGTTCTGTTAACTTTGATTTAGTAATAGGAAGGGAAAAAAAAAAACACATTGCCCTGAGGCAGACCTTTGCCCTAACTTGTGCTGCACTACAGTTAGAAAAATATCTGATGTTGCCAAGTCAAATTCTCAAGGTGATTCTCACTGCACTGAAGCTGCACTGAAGGAACAGCCTGGCATAGGATTTCACATTCAAGGCAGCAACCCTGAAAGTTGATACAAGATGGTGCCATTACCATGTGAAAATTGAGAAAACATCATTGAAAATTCTCCCTACACATTTAACTTTGTACTATTACACCCCTTCTTTGAATCCATGACTACGTTTAAGTGAATTTATGAGGTTGCTGCACCATTATTCACCACTGAAGCTGCTGTGAGACCTAACAGAGCCTTTGTTCTCTGCAGCAACTTGAAGACAGTATGGCCTTCACTGAATAGGACCTTTCACTGATGGTTTTGGGCCTTCGTAAAGTCCTCTGCACATATGCAAAGCTGATGGTCTCTTGAATTAATCGAACACTCCTTATCTTAGAAATGAGAAGAAATGGGACATTCCTAGGAAGATGGAGACGCTTCATTAGCAGCCTGGTCTTCATGATCTTGGTTTAATTTGGCATGCCAGCCCTTAACCTTATTGCATTTTAGGCATTCAACTTGTAAATGAGATTTTTAGCTTCATCCCACAACCAAAGCTATATCCCTTAGTGCTGAACAGTGTACACAAAACACAGTGTTAAGAGCGGAGATAATACAATTCTAAATCCTACAGCTGTCAGTGCATCATTAAATGAATAGATTTGACTGCTTTTGCAAGGATTGCCTTGTGGTGTGGGTACAGGGCTCTGATTACCAGGAATATCCAACAACAGCACAGAGAGTTTACTGTGAGATTCTACCAGGAGCTGGAATGTGACCTTATAACCTTTGACCCTTGGAGATAAACAAGAGTGCATCTCACTGGCGAGGCTCCCCTTCCACAGTATTTAAAAGTGATCTTTTCAGTGATTCAGCAGTTTAAGGGACAAATTGCACCAAAAGCACACAGTCTAGCTTAATGAAAACCCCTCTGGAAATGCTCATCTTGTACCATACTAGATCTGGTTATAGTGTTTAGGATGATTGAAAAAAATACTTCCATAAACTTCAGCAATCCATAGTAATGAGTATATAATTCAAATGTTCCTTTGTTTGGGCAGGAGTTTATTTTGTGAAGTCATACCTGTAAGTAGTTAAGTGCAGAGAAGTTTGCACAAACTAGTGTGCAAACTTTATATGTGCCCCAATTTCCCAATAGTCTTGCACATATTAAAACTGTCTGTGTTTTCATATCACTAATGTTTTCTTACCCTAGTTACCAGTGTCACTAATTTTTCCATATGTATTGCAAGCTGCAGCTTGCAAGTTGTCAGGCAAATATGATCTGTTGCTGGTGATGACACGTTGCCAGCCAGTGCCATGGGGCTTGTATCAACTCATTCTCGAGCGCGCACACACACACACACACACACACACACACACACACACACACACACAGGTCCATGTGTATATTCCCATGTACTTATTTTTCAGCGAAGCCTCTCCCTTTACTCGAAAACTTGGCTTGATATGTGAAGGGCCCCCGCTATTTGTGTTGCCTTGGCAACTGGGCATTCTTGTGTGAACTTTGGAGCAGAACACACACAGGGCTGATTGTGTCTGACCTTAGAGCTCTCCATTGGCGTGCAAACTTTTGACTTTGCACGGCTAATAATGCACTATGCTCCCCAGGCACAAGTCAGTGAAGCATTACTTGATTGCTGCATTTTTGTATTAAATCATCAGATGTAACTAAATGAAGAAATGCATGTTTGAGTCGACAGGAATCATTTTTAATTAAGATGATGAAAAAATAACAACAAAACTTTAAATATGGCCAGGTAGCAGGTACAAGAGCATGGCAGGAGTCAAGACAGAGATGGTGGTTAAATCCTAAGCATCATGATTTTGATAGAATTCAGCCTGTCTGGGGCGGAGCCTCGTCAGGTGTGAATTCAGAAACATGGAGCAGATTCAGCAGAGAGTAGAGTTGCCTGGATCAGACTGGACCTTCATTTGATAGTGATGCTTCTCACTTAAGTTTACAGTAGCCACATGTGGTCTCATAGTGTAACTTAAAAATGCAGCGCTTGTGCTTTGATCAGATAAATAGGATGATAAAGAAGAAGAAAAAAATGACTTATGTAACAGCAGACAGTATGAAGTCAACTCCTGTTTCACAAGTCTTTGTTTGGAATTTGAAGACAACAAAGCCATGAGCAAGTGACACATTAGACATTATGCATTCAGCCTATAGTGACGCTCAACCGTATGGCTCAGCACCGTGGGAAAAATATTGTAGTGACAAATCCAGAAAAGAAACTTTTTTTGTGCAGCACGCTCAGCTGGAATTTAGCTGATTCCTCAGATGTGCTATCCTCGCGTTTCATGCAAGAGCTCACAACAGCTAAAAACATATTAGGATGCAGCAGAGTGCTCCCACACCTGTTCATTGTAACCAAAAAACAGAGTCCAGCTCCAGGTTTTGGTGTCTGCCGTGGTGGTTGTCCTCTCTGATGTCTGTGTGTCTGTGTGTGTGTAATCATGGTGGGTTCCCATCCTTTCTCATGGTAATTGGAGCTCTGGAATGGAGTTTTGTGCAGCGGGACACACACTGTCCTCCACAAGCCTCAGGAGCTGGACCTAACTTTGACAATGGACTGTCTCAGAATGACTGGTCTTATTTGAACCACTGCATGTCAGGAGGGGGGGTGTGTGCTTGTTTTTGAAGTGGTTTGAAGAAAGTTGCAAGTAGCAGGTGGGTGAAGCCAAGTAGTCCTTCAGAATTTTTCCTCTTTCTCCCACCTTTTTTTTTCTCTTTTTCTCTGCAGACTAGGCAAAGAAAACACAGTGACTTGGAGGAATGACAGTGAATTAGAGAGGTTTATGTTAGAAATTTCTCATTGGATATGTTTTGTGTTTTTTATGGCTCAAATTTTCAAGTGCACTCTGGCAGCTATTTGAGCATTTGCTGGAAGAAAGTTTATCCACTATGGGCTGCACACATTGTGGCGTAATTTTGGTGGCATATTTTAGAATCACTTTTCATCTGTGGAAGGAATAGTATGTTGGATAATACCAAAGAAGTTGTTGGAATATCATAGCAGCTATTATACTTTATTTTTGGTTTTTGTCAAAATCTCTGTGGTATGATTTTGTGCATCAAACAACAGAGATTGTATATTGTTGTATATTTATTATACATCAAAGCACATTCTGGAACATTTTGAACAGCAGTTGTTGATGAAAGGGAGGCCACGACTTTTTCACTTTCCCAGTCAGTCCAGGGCTTCAATCCACCAATATTCCAGTTATAAGCCCAGTAATTTTTAGTCAGCCTGTGGGCACTGATGTTCTGAATGTTTTAAGTTGTAGTTTGTGATGTTCTGTTCCATCTGATGTCTCATACCTTGTTTTAAATCGTTGGATTACTGTAAAACCTCCAGAATTCCTTTACTTGGCCAGAAAGTCTCAATGAGATCACTGTCTTTTGCCTTTTGTGCCTTTTTTTGTTACAATGTAGTGAGATGATGCTTGTCCTCTGTCATTTCCTCATCGTGCCTACTGTGAAGAAACCCTATTTGAAGTACAATGGTTTCCCCACCTCGTAGTGTGCTTTGAGCCATGACCAGAGTGCGTCACATAGCCCAAAACTCAGGAAAGAAAGGGGGAATTAAGTTTTGTCAATAGAAAAAATAATCCACGACTGGTAAATCTTCATAAGCCTTTATTATTAGTCAGAATTTGAGGATGAATATTCATCATTGGTGTGAGCTCAGACTGTGGTGGTGCGCAGAATCAGAGGCAGACATTCCCATCTCCCCTCACAAAGACCTGTTGACATTGCAGACTCTCAGCTTTAATTTCCAACCTCACTGCGATTTGGAACCGGGTCAGCTTTTGAATGTAACTCATTTATTAACCCTCACACTGCCAGCGTTGTGTACAGACCGCCCCAGCCCCCTGCCGAGTCACAACCCCTGCCATCCCTTGTTGGGATGTTTGGTCCTCATAAAGGCCAGACCATGCCACAAGCAATTACTTCCACTCTACACATGCTCTCTGTGTGTGCTGGAATACACACACCCATGCTTACCACAGGTCGTAGCACAGAGTGTATCCAAAATTATACAAGGCCCACCCCCTACATACTGTTGTACACAAGCTTTCAAACCTCTTTTTTGTAAAACTATGAATATTATTTGGCTTGTAAGAAGCAGGACAGCGACATTGCCACTGTGACTCTGGCCTTGGAAGCATTATGAAATTGTCTGATTGAGCATGTTGTGGGTAGTGATGAAGCTTGTTCTTTGTATCATTAGTAATGATCATACGGCTTCATTGACGATTGTACTGTAGAATATGAATTTATTGATTTATTTATGATTGACAGTCAACAGGTGTGCAATAATGAAACAATAGCTGATTATGAAATGACATATCAGACTGTTTTACCTCTCATTTGAATCAACTCAAAATGTAAAGCAAATTTATAATAATAACAGTGATACTAACAATGATAAAAAATAACGATAATCTTTATTTATATTGTACCGAAATCTGGCATTTCTCTGTGTGTCTCCCTGAGTTCATCGATCTGAGCCCCACCCCTGATTATAAACACATAAACGTCATCATCAGCAGCAGGCTGTCACTCACACCGAATGATAAGCAGTGTAAAGCCTGTATCACTCACCTGAGTAAGAGGTGAGTCATTATTTTAAGGGTGTTTCCTGCTGGCTTGTGGAAGAGTTGGTGCCACACACTGATTGCCACAGATCCTGTTGCACCTGCTTCTGTTACCGTAGTGATGTCCTCTCAGCTGTGTTTTCATATCACACCTGATTTTGTGTGTGAATGTATGGATGAGGACAGTTCACTTTTAAATTAGCCAGGTCATGTAGTAAATTTCATAAAAATCTAAAAATCGTTGTTGTTGTTGCTTTTCCATGAATGGCTGTTGAGCCAATGCTCCGTCACTGGCCAATAAACTGCAGTTTCACTTTAGATTTCAAATGAATGCATTAGAATGCTTGAGTGTGAATTGTTGTGCTTCACTTGTGTTTCAGTCCTATGCGTGTGGGTGGCCATGTGTGAATGTCCAAGCCCTACATGCATGTAGCATCCTGATTATAATGCATAGAACAAAGGAAAGTGGAATTCCCTAGAAGTGGGTCAAATCCTGGTTATGTTGTTTCACAAGTTATGTGGGAAATGGCTGCGTATTTAAACTTGTGAAGTGGGGCATGTGATGTGTGTGTGCAGAAGATCAACCATGGTAATGAGCAGGTTTACTGCAATTAAACGTGGAGTCTCACTGTTTTTAGTCTCTGTCTGTAATGTCCTGCTGTGTGACTTCAGCAAGCGCTTAATGAGCTATTTTCTCATCTTTGGGGAAATACTCTGGCTTCAGCAGTGTTGTGAGTTAAATACTGGTAGAGCAAAAGTGACAGACACTGCCAGAGATATGGTGCATGCGATGAGAAAAGCTCTTCTTAGTCTAGTCTTAGCCGAGTCACGTGAAAGGACAGGGGTGGGAGGGTGGGTGGGGTGGATGAGGTAAGGGAGGAGGGAGGGCAAAGGGCAGGTGGCAGGGGGATCAGACATGCCCCCTCTTTTCCAAAAAAACACACAGTATGTTGTCACCTGAAACTCTTTGTACGGTGCCTCCAAAAAATATTCAAGGCTAATGGCGCAAATTAAATGTAAATGTTTACATTTTTTCCAGTTGTACAAGTAACAGTGCTCGCTTAACTAATGAGTTAATATCCTACTGTAAGGCGTTTTCTTCAAGGAGGATTTTTTGTGTGTCTAAATGGAAGAACTGCCATGGCGTGGCTTTGTGTGTGTGCAACATGTGTTTGCAAGTGCATGCATGGGGTAACACGATGGTAATCATGGTTAACTTCATTAGCCTCTGACAGCATCTGTTCGAGGGGCTGGCTGACGTCATCCAAGTCAGTCAACCCGACGCAGCAAAAATATCTGCCATGGCTGAGACGTCGCAAAGGAGGCCCACACGCTGTATTGTGAAATACACACATCCCACTTCTACAGTAAAAACTTGGTCTGAGAAAATTCTCAGACCAATAATATCATCAGTAGCAATTGGGGTTTGTCATTTAGATGACATGAAGGGCTAATACAATTAGCAGACACGGCGAGTAAAGATATTCTTGGCAGTAAGACATCATTCAGTTGATTAGATGCACAAATGCACAAGTGGAACTCACAGCTGTCAAAGTTCATTTTTTATATTCAGTTCAATTAGTGTCTTAAATGTTGTAAATATGTGCACACACACACAGATCATATTCTTCTTTAGTTGTGGTCTCTCTTTCCCTCACTGCTCTCTCTCTCTAACAGCCTCTTCTTCTGTGTCTGCCCAGTCCCTGAGAGCCTGTATGTCTGTAGCTGCTGTCACAGGCCATTGTGCCAGAGACAAAGAGCCTGAGTCCACTCCACTTTTGGGCCCATTGATTGAAGGCAGTGGTGCGTGAACCGGGCTCTCCCTCCTATCCCTGGCACCCCCAAAGATCGTCCCCTTTACGAGCGATAGCAGAGATGTAGATCAAAGGCTGGTCAGACATGGAGAAAAGGATGGGTCGGGGCGGGGATGGCAAGAGTGGCACGTTGTAGTGTGTTTGGATAAAAGCCAAGGAGGGATGCAGTGGGAAAGTTCAGCTGGGCTTCCTCTCTTCCCCCTTGTCCCTCTCCCTCCTTTTTAGCCTTTGTCATCTCCATGTTTTGGTCTCCACGTTGCTATAATAGGCACTGTGTCAGTGCCAGGTACATGTCAAGTAATCATCTGAAGCTGATGAATGAGTTAGAAATATTGGTTATTTCTATTTATATTCCTTCAGCAAAATCATTAAGCATGAATCTCTGCAGGAAAGTATTGGTCAGGTGCCAGGAGTTTATCTCACACAAGCAGGAGCTTTTGGTGAAGACTGGGGACAGTCTTGAGCATATATTGAGCCATGAACAAACTGGATTTTATCTTTCAGTGTTTGTCTCGATGGAAACAAATGATGCCCTGTGAGTCTTTCCACTTAGCAACAGAGCTAAATCTGTCTCCTTTCCTGTCTGTCCAGAGATGACCCTCCTGTCGTCCCAACCCAAACCCCTGGAGTCCACCCCGGTCTCAGACACAGCCGCCGCCGCCGGCAGCACCGAGGACCCCGAGCTGCGGATGCTGGAGAAGAGGACGAAGGTCATCGAGGAGCTGCTGCAGACAGAGAAGGACTACATCAAAGATCTGCAGATGTGTGTCAAAGAGATAATCCAGCCGCTGCAGCGCAAACAGGTGAAGAGATTTACAGTAACGATACCACGACACGTGTAGTACCTCTACAAGAATAACGGACCAAGTAGATGAAACTAGAGCTTCAAGACATCTTGGAAGAGATCATTGAGCAGTTGAACTATCGAGAACAGGAATGGGAGGTGTAAGCAGGGTCAAATCTCAAGGTTCTTATGACCAAGATGACCAAGAAACTCAAATAGAAACAGTCAGAAGCTGAGAGAGGACAGACGAAAAGTTTTAATACTGTACAATTGACATAGGAAATAAAGAATGAAGTAGTTTTGTCTTTGCGTAAGTTGGTGCTCAGCACAGAGGAGCCTTATCTTCTCTTATCTTATTTAACACTTTCTTTGTACTTTCCTTAAAGGTGCAGAACGTGGACTTTGATGGTCTCTTCGGCAACATCAGCTCTGTGATTGACCTGTCACAACGTCTGTTCAAGACCCTGCAGGACACTGACTCCATCGGTAAGGAGCCACACATAATGGCTTCATCTACCACTCCTTTACTCTCGGTGCTTTGTACACCTTTGCACCCTGCACCTCACACTGTACACTCAAGCAGAGGTATTTCACTTCAAACAGACAGCCAGTAATATTTCTTTGGGTAAGACCTACAGCAGCTTTTGAAATTCCTCAGCAGTGCAGGTTAAAGTTGCACTTGATTCGTCGAATGTGCAGCAGAAACTTACATATCATCACCGAGACACAAAGTCTTGACTGTGTTGTTTTGAAAGTGGGTCCCAAAATATCAAGAGATATAATGCATGTTGAGTGAGGTGTCATGATTTGCTTGCATTCTCTTTGTTGTGTGTATTTATGTTCATAGTAGATATGACACTGTTTATTGTGCTGTTTTTGGTGATTTTTATTTTTCTGCTATAAATTTAGCACATTGAGTCCACCGTCTTTGTTTTGGCTTTTCAGGAAAGGTCTTTCTGGACTTCAAGTCAGAGCTGGAGGAGGTATACAAGATCTACTGCCAGAACCATGATGATGCCATCTCTCTCCTGGAGACCTACGAGAAGGATGAAAACATCCAGCGGCATGTGCTGGAGTGTCTGGAGAAGCTCAGGTGAGTCACTGTGCGACATGTAGCCATCGACAGAAAATGTGGCTGAACTGGATAACTACGTTTCATCACTGAGTTGTGTGTGACTTGGAAAAAAAAAATGTATATATCATTGCATGTGAGTGACTAGAAATACTCTGTGTGTGTGTATGTGTGTGTAACAGCATGAAAACAAAACCAAGAGTGGCCTCTAATATAAAGTGTAGAAGGTGAACATTAACTACTAAAGGAAAATGTATTGTTATATTATCTCTAGAGACATCTGACCTGCTTCAAAAAAGTAACCAGTTGATACACTTTGGACTCTGGTTTGAAACAGTTGTCAGGTTTTGCCGCTGTATAATTATTTTCTATTGGATTGAAAGCTCTGTGGCCATGTAGGTCATTCTGGAGTTTAGTAATAGGTTTCCCTGTGAGCCCACATTCACATCGTTTTAATTTATGATAGCAGACTTTGAACTCAGATATGTGGGCAAGGTTCAGTCTGAGAGAGAGGGGTAGTCACATTAATCTGTGCTTTGTCACATTGAAATAAGACATTTTATGCGACATCGTTGCGCTTAAATGTCTCATTTCCGTTTACGGACAAAAGACGTCTTACTATTGTTGGTTGCGGTGAGTGGGCTGCTAGTCATTGTATCTCTGTAGACCTCAGTAATGTGGAGCAGCTGAAGAATGTGCCCTACCTGTAACTGGTTTCACTCGTCTGGTTTCACCATTTCTCACCCGTGACTCAGGCACCTGAGTTAACATTGCCGTGTTGGACTCATGTTGTGTAAAACGTAGATATCTATCTCTGTTTGAAGATAAACACAAGGCTGTGATCGGATTGGAAGCCTTGGGGACAAAAAGCCTCTGGTTCCAAGAACAAATCTGCATTACAGAGGAAGGACACTTTATGCCTATATTATCAGCCCCTTTCTTTACAGCCTGTTTTAGTCAGGTTTATTGTTTTTTAGTTCTTTGAAGTGCTGTTTTCAAGTCACTTTGTAAGTGGACCACAGATTTGCCAAGCTTAACAGGACAGTATAATAAAGTATTATAAGGGTGTGTGTTTGTTGTAATATACATAGCGATTAATCTTACCACAGGTCGTTTGTGTGCCGCAGCACAGGGACATGTGACTGTGAGGACACAGCAGTGCTTTTCCAGAAACTGCGAGCTGATCTCCTTGACAAAACTTTTACTTGTACATTAGGCGCCTGGCCAGGTCTGAGATAGCACTCACAAAATGAAACCATAACAACCCCGGGTGCTATGGGCCTGAGTCTTTTATTAACTCTGCAGGGAACTGGACAAAGTCTTTGGGTTTAACTGAACTACAACCTGAGGTTTTGTGGCATTTGGCAATATACTGTAACAGACAAATAAATAACTTCAGCCCTCATTTGACAGACAGTGAAGCATCAGACCAGAAATCCTCAGTGCAAAAGTTTGATGATAGCATTTATTTGCAGTATTGATGCCATATCCACATCTCAGCAGCTGCAGTTTTTAATGAAGGATAAATCTGACAGAGTGATAGATAGATAGTTTGATGCAGACCCCAGCAAAAATCACAGCAGTGTTATTTTACTAGTTTTTTTCAGTCAAAATGAAAATTATTATGCAAAAATGATCATCCCTTCTAAAAATCAAATCAGTCATCATTATTGCAATTGCAATATCTGTCAAAATAATCACAATGTGATTTTTTTACCACATGGTGCAAAGTCAGAGCTTTTTATTTTTTACAGCCTAAGGCTCTGCTGCATTTAAGCCCTGTAAGCAAACAGCATTTCTGAAAGTTTTCAGGCATATAAATCCTGTTTCTGTTATCTGTTCTCTCTCCTTCCCTCCGTCCCCACAACAGAGCTGTGTATCGAGAGTGGTAAGTCTCCCAAACGAGTGTTTGTTAAGATTTACAGCATGAGAATCTTCTGACCGCATGCCTACCGCTCACTAACCCCCCGAGAAATGACCTGTGTGTGTGTGTGTGTGTGTGTGTGTGTTCACTTCCTGTTTTACCTGAGAACCAGAGTGTGTGCTGCGTGTGACGGTGACAGAAACAGAGGCTGTGCCATTTCAGTTCCCTTCTCCTTGAATTGAAATGGCCCCCAGCCTCTGTCTAATACCTTGTTGGGTGTTTGCATGTGTTTGCTTGTGCATGTGTGCATATACTTGTTAAGAGATGTAATATTATTCGACGTATATTACTGAACCTCTTGACCCCAACAGCCCCCAACCCTTTGTAGGGATCAGCAAAGAAATTGTTGCTGGTCCTGGAAAACACACACTAATGCCATCTTATGGAGCTAAGCAGCAATAGCATCATACAGTACAGGTAGTAATATTAAAAAGTCATTAGTAAGAATGATAAAGGAGCCATTTCATTTAGCTTGTAACAAAAAAATAAAACACTTGAGCATGTTTTCTCATAATATCTGTGTGCTTATATTATGAGATATTTATTATTATTATGAGATGTTTCCTTGTTTTATGAGAAAAAAAAGCTTTCGTCATCAACATCGTTTCTCATGAAGCTGGTTTCTAATTTGTAGCTTCTTATTTAAGATGTGGATGCAGGAAATTTTTAAGGAGAAAAATAAATCTGCTTCCTACCTTGGAAAACAGGTCAATGCGTACATCATGTTTACAATAATGTGGGTATTGACATGTTTGACTGGGTTAGAGGCGGATTTAGGTTTCCTCTAAAATGACAAATAAAGATGCCAAAGAGAAATCCAACTTGAGCCTTTTGACTTTTTCTTTCATAGCAATGAGAAATGATCTCATAATTATAGGAAAATATGTCAGTATGAGGAAACTTGGTGAATCTCTTTTTTTCAGGATGAATTCACTTCCATAGAATGGTAGTCAGATTTTAGCTGAAGACAGTCATGAATTACACGATTTGTTTTAGATTCCAAATTGATGCACCAAGTTTGAAGTTAAGCTGTTTGAGTTGTTATGTGCTCTTAGATCGCATTAAAACTAAGCAAATCAATGCGGTTTGGCATATTGTGCCATCCCTCTTCTCATGTGTCTCCCAAATACTGTATTTGTCATCATCCGCTGTGTATGTGTGTGTGTGTGTGTGTGTGTGTGTGTGTGTGTGCTCTCTTGTGATGATGACTACATTGGTGGAGTCCTACAGTTTTAGAGCTGGCAACACATGAGAGAGAGAATTGGGATGGGACTTTGCTTGTCAACAGAAGTCTTTGGTTGTTGTTGTCTAAGCGGTGGGTGTGTCTTTTGTGTTTGTGACACCGTATCTTTTCTCTTTCTCTCTCTGTCTCAGGGGGAAGACGAATTACATAAATCTGGGCTCCTTCCTGATCAAGCCGGTGCAGCGGGTGATGCGCTACCCGCTGCTGCTGATGGAGCTGCTGGGAGCCACGCCCGAGAGCCATCACGACCGGCCCCATCTGACCCAGGCCCTGCAGGCCGTCAAGGAGATCAACGTCAACATCAATGAGTACAAACGCAGAAAGGATCTGGGTAAAGCTTTTTGCAGTCTGAGTGATTTTTGCTTTTTGCCTATCTTTGGCTGTAATTCCACTGGTATAGATAAAATGATAAAAGTCTGTAATTCTACTGGTACAGATAAAATGATAAAAGTCTTTGCCCCTGAATGATGGGCAGCAGACTTGTCCTAATGAGTTAATTTAGTGAAAAAAGTTGAGATCCAGATGATTAAGTGCCTTTATGTTGAAGTTTACCCTCCAATAAAGCTCTGTCAGTTTCATAAAAAAAAAGTTGATTAATTTCCTTTTGAAACAGGATATTGGGCCTGATGTAAAGCAGGGAGGGATTATTCAAAAGTCTAAACTAATGGGATTTTTTTGGGGGTTTTTTGGGATGGTTTTTTTTTTTTTTTTTTTTTAAATTTAGGTACACTGCTGTCCAAGAATCAAAACCTTTTGGCATTTATTGTATATTGTATTTATTGTATATTACATCACACAAAATCAGCCAACAAGGTGAAAAAGTCATTTTCCATTTCAGTGTGACTTTTTAAATGTCTTGACTGGTGTTTCCTGCCTCAAGATTTCCCTCTGCTGTTCACAGTGGTGAAGTACAGAAAAGGAGACGAAGATACGCTGATTGACAAGATCTCCAAACTGAGCATGCACTCCATCATTAAGAAATCCAACCGAGTCAGCAGCCACCTCAAACACCTCACAGGAATATCACCCCAGGTGGAGTAATGCTCCTTTCTGATTTCAAAACCAAAGTGGAAGCTCTCAGGAAGAGGGATTAAATGCCTCCAGCCTGGCAAAATGTGACCAGAACCAAGTGTGTCTTGGGAATGAAAATGTGTTGGTGTTAATCTGTGACTTTGACTTTTTCCTCAGATCAAAGATGAAGCGTTTGATGAGGCTGAAAAGAAGTTCAGGCTGCAGGAGAGGCTCATTAAATCTTTTATTCGGGACATTTCCTTGTACCTGCAACATATACGGGTAGGTTGACCTGAATGCACTTTTGCCCCTCCTTAAAAGCCCCACCCCACTCTCAGATAGGCTGTGGCATGTTTATGTTTAAAGGTCAAGGAAATCCACTGTTAAAAAGACTTTTTGTCAGATCACAATATTGACCAAAATAATCATGATGCCATAATCACGCAACCCTACATAATACACTTACTTAACACAGTAAAATGTAAAATGTAACTGTCACAACATGATATGAAAGTGAAGTGCATAAAAGATAACTGATACACTGGTCTAGAGAATTAATACAGTATGGCAAAAAGTTTTATTGGGATACCCAGCTATATGGACTTTTGGCACATCTATATCTTTAACTAGAATAGAATAGGATAGGATAGGATAGGATTTTTGCAGTTTTGAAAGCAGATCAGTGGTGGAGAGTAGCTAGTTCCAATTTTACCACCATATATTTTACCAGAATTTTATTCCGGAACAAGGCACATGCTAATGGGAAAAATCCATCTCTGCTCTAAAGGAATCGGCATCTGTGAAGGTGCTGGCAGCCATCAGTTTCTGTGACATCTACACAGAGCACAGTGTCCTGGACCCCGAGCGCTTCCAGAGAGCCCACCGTTGCATTAGCGACAAGCAGTTCACGCAGTTTGTGAGTCCTATTTCTGTGTTCAGCAAGTTCATGTACAAGTATGATGTGCATAGTGCATGTTATCAGATATGAATATTAGTTCAGTCCATGTTTGTTGTGATTTGTGGCTACTCCCTGCAACTCTGGCTATTTTCTCATGATACTTTCTCTCTTACCGCCAATCACCCCCATCCTTCCCTGAGCAGAAAGAGCGCACAGAGGCCTTAGTCATCAACCCGCTCACTCAGCTCCTCCTCATGTTTGCTGGGCCGCACAAACTCATCCAAAAGCGTTTTGACAAGCTGCTTGACTATGACAACTGCAAGGAGCGTGCAGAGCGCCTGAAGGACCGCCGGGTCCAAGAGGAGCTGCAGGTGGCACGCAACAACTATGAGGCGCTCAATGCCCAGCTTCTGGACGAGCTCCCCAAATTCCACACTGTGGCAGAGGAGTTGTTTACTGGCTGTGTGCGGGCCTTCGCTCAATCCCAGAAGGACTTCATGAAGATGACACTGGGAGAGCTGCAGCCCCTCCTACAGGTATGTGAGTGTGTGTTAATGGGTGTGTTGTGGGTGTTTTAAACTGGGCATTGGGTCATTGGGTATCTGTGAATGAGATGTATATTCCTTTTTATTTCCAGTTTTCTGGTGGCACACAGAGCAACATAGTGACTATGTTCCAAGATGAGTATAATCGAGTTCTCCAGCTTCTGCAGAGCTTCAGCTTCTGTCCTGAGAACCTGCCTCCCACCACCACCACACGTAAGCCCTTCGAGAAGAAGACTCTCGAGAAGCAGACCTCCAAGAAGCAACTGCAAGGACCTGTGAGTTTAATTCTCACCCCATATCTACCCTCGCAACGAACCCAGCACCATCTTGAACTTTGACTCTCATATCTTATAATTACAAAGACTAACCCGCAGCACTATATACCAGCCAGTTAACATGATCTAACCATGGACCATGTCTTTATGTCCTTCAGCCCAATTACATCTTGCAGACAGATGAGCAGCGTGCAGCGCTTCTGGCACGCTACGGCCCTGAGAAGCTTTTCCAGGCTGAGAGGAACTTCAATGCAGCCCAGGATCTGGATGTCTCTGTGTTGGAAGGAGACATTGTAGGCGTTATCAAGCAGCAGGACCCCATGGGTAGCCACAATCGCTGGTTGATTGATAATGGAGGTAAGTACTCCTACTGTAAATGAACTGTGCTTGCGTGGGATGTAGTGATATAGTGCCAAAGGAAAGTGCTAAAACAGACATTGAACAACGGTAATCACACAAAAACTGAACCCTCTGATCAGTCTGATCGCCACATAACTAGTCAAAGAAGTCACCAAGTAAGTTGTACTCTTACATTCTGGAGCAGTGAAGTCCAGTCCGTTGATACCTGAACCTTGATGGAGGTAGGTTAAAGATTTCTGCTGCAGTGATGTGATTATATTTCTGTTTCTTCTTCTGCAGTTACCAAGGGATTTGTTTACAGCTCCTTCCTCAAGCCCTACAACCCACGCAGGAGCCAATCGGATGTGTCCATTGAGAGCCAATCATCCAATGAGTCAGGCTATGGTGGCTCCTCCCCTGTTTTCTCCCGCCAGAACAGCAACAGCACGCTGACCTTTAATCAGGATACGGCCACCGTCAGCTTTTCCGCGGCACAGCCTCAAAGCCATTCCTCACCACACCCTTCACTGGACTCTGGCTCCTCCCGCAGGAGCTATCACAGAGATGCACCTAACCCTAACTCCACCAATCAGAACAACTCAATAAACTCCTCACCCAGAAATCCTTCAAATCATAGGGAATACTCTGATCAAACATACCGAAATTCCCCCAACCACAGAGACTCAGATCCCTCCTACCGGTATTCAGGCAATCACAGAGACTCATTTGATGTGAGCCACGCAAACCCGGCCAGCCTTAAAGAGACGTCAGACCTCTCAGAGACAGACTCCTCTTCTTCACTCAGAAATAACGGTTCACAAAGGTACGGCCAAGCAGACACAAGCGTCGGTTCACACCAGTGGCGAAACGGAGATAGTCGCAGCCAGAGGAAATCTCCCCACTCCCGAGATGACTACATCGAACCACAGCCAGAACCTGAGAGTGAATTAGATGGACATCAGGTGAGATTGTTGGACCTTTTAAAGATGCTTTTATAGTTGCATTTTCAACCCGGTGCAAACCCAGGATAAGTGCAAAATCAGTTTCACATCCATTCTCAGCCCAGGGTTGAACCCTTCAAGTCGGGAAGAGGCGATGTTCTCACTAAAAAGAGATTGGTTGCTCCATATGATCAAATGTAGATCAAAAATATGGAAACAGGGAAAACAGAGTTAACTTCAAACAACAATCCACATACAAGAAAATGTAACAGTGAGGAGGAAATATTAAAAAAGCCTTTACTGTGGTGGCTAAATCATTAAAAAGCCAACATGTTTCAACCACCTGGTCTTCGTCACAGACAACAGGGGTGTAGACTCATCTATATAGTTGCAACAGCCAATGGCAGGCATGATTGAGCCACCACAATAAAGGCTTTATAATATTTCCTCTTCACAACATTTTCTTATATTTGGAGTGCCTGGATTGCCTTCTTGTTTGTTTCCTCTGACCATGGGGTGAATGTCAGGACAAAGTAGCAGGGTTGATGTGATGTCAGAGTGTGAAAGTGCCTTAACATGCATCTTGTGTTTATAATTTGAAATGTGCCATCTTATTCCAATACCAAAACAAGGATCGACAAGTCATTTTTTCATATTGACAAAGTGTGAAAACTGAAAACAAACTACATCTAACTGTGATATTTTTTGTTTGTTTTGTTTTTTTCCTCACCTAGATTTACTACGCTCTCTACTCCTTCAGTGCCCGTTGCGCAAATGAACTGAGCATCTCAGCCAATCAGCGCGTCCGCATACTGGAGTTCCAGGACATGAACGGCAACAGTGAATGGTGGCTGGGGGAGGCAGGCGGACGGCGAGGCTACGTACCTTCGAACTACATCCGCAAATCTGAATATACATGAACGATTTTTATCAGGGGGATGGACGATACATGGCAGGACTGTTTCTCCCCGATAGAGCTCACACTGTGAGAGCAGACAGAACAAATCACAAGCAAGCAGCTACACACCTGATGGCTTATTTTTGATCTGTTGTCATGGAGTTTGATAGTGAGAAAAACTTCCTTTTTGGAAACTTACTAGTGTTGTTGACACTACTCTGAAAGTTAGCATAACATGCCTATATTTATAGACTTTTTAAAAATTATTTTTACTTGCTGGTAACTTCTTTACCTGACTCTCCCTTGTATCCAGTGAAAATACCTGTGAATTGTGCCAGGACTTTTGCCATATCCTCTGGGTCTGAAGAGAGTGATTTGTATGTTGAAGAGAACAGTTTTAAGGATAGCACGTTGGGATTTGCAATGGAAATGTGAATGCTTTCGGTGCAGACCTCTACCAGCTGGCATGCACACATGCTGACTCAAACACTGTGTTAATGACATTTTGTGCACGTGGTTCATTACGCCACCAGAACGGACAGCGTGAAGATATTAGATGTGTTTACAGTGTACAGCAATCAAGGTGTGTGGCACTTAGATCATCCTCTGGTTGCAAGTTTGAAGTGACTCCGCAGCCGTTCAAAAGGTTGAGTTTGGAGTGTGGTATGAAATTAATACAGGCCATAAGATTACCATCACAGATGCATAACATATCAACAGTAAAACTAAGGACACATTTGAATGGGATGTGACTACATAGGTATGGTTTACAAGCACTCCTCTTGACCCTTTTGTCAATAACCTGAATGCATTTTTTTTCCAACCGGGTCGACTTTATGTAAGCAGGTGATGACCACTTTGACCTGAACGAGGAGGTCAACCAATGGGAAGAGAGAGATTGCGAGCATGTTGACAGATCTTGACCCCCATTGATTACACCTTACTCTCCTCATGTACATTATATATAATGCTGTATATTGAGAATGTATTACTGCACTCAGTGTAAAGTGATCACTGTTTGAATAAAAAAAACAGCTCAGCTGACAAATCATGACAATTTTCATGTCTTTTTTTTTTTTTTTTAAAGGTGTTATAAACATATACTTTGTCATTTGTAGGGGGGAGGTTGACACTGTCATCTTGCAGCATTCAACATTTTCATGCTGTTAATGACCACGTGATGATGTATTATCAAATGAAAAAACATTCATTTATAGTAATTAAGCACAAATAATTTTGACATTGTAATGCCTTGAGGGGCAATATGTCATTTGCAAGTCAATTTATTTCAGTCACGCCAAAAACAGATTAGTAAATTGATATAATGGATATACTGCAATACTATTATACTGTGGCACCACTAAAGGTGTTCTGAAGAAGAATTGCAAAGGGGCCCAGTGTTTTCCTTCGCCAGGCAAATCCAATGCTGTTTACCGAAAAAGCAAAAAAAAGGTCACAGAGCAAAAGGGAAGAAGAATTCAATCAAGCAACTCTTGTCCAATCAATGCAAGGCGCTAATGATTAACAGGTAGGTGGAGTGTTAGGGGGTCTGTATGTTTGGGGAGGATTATTTAGGACGGCTGTCTGAACAGAACAGTGTTGGTCTTCCACTGGTGCCATGCTGGCCAGTGTCTGCCTCACCATGGGCTGCTCAGTGGCCATAATCATAAGCATGTGTGCACTCACTGTGTTTGGACAGGACTTGTATGTAAGTACTTACTGCATGTAAACAGTGTGGGTTGAATGGCATCTGTATGCTGTGCAAACCCTATTTCATGAATCTTAATAATTTGAAAGCAATCAGAATTGTTAAACTGGTTTGTGCCATTAATAGTCATGCATACATGTGAAAAAAAGTATTAAAATGACAAATGACATGAATGAATTTAGGACTAGGATTTTTGGTTGTGACACCCACAGACTCTTGCTAAATTTTCATTCAGAGTTTGAAGGATTATATCACGGGAGCTGTTAAAACTTAATACACTGTTTCTGTAATGGTGCACAATGAGTTTTGATGAATTGAAAAGTGTGAGCATACACTCTGGTTGTCATTCCCGCCATGCTTCACACACTAATCCTTGTTTTCAAATGAAGAGAGAGCTTACACATGGTGCTTTTGTTCCAGGTAATTACAGAAACGGAGTATTCTGACGGTAAATAAAAAGCTTTTGATTTTTTCTTTCTGTCTGGTGAAATAAAACTACACTTCAGTCATCCCTCATGACTGGAAAGCTGATGTGTTTCTTATGTGTTCACAGGTTATGATTATTCTTATGATTACACCACTGAGAGCCCAGCAGTAGGTGACTTTGCTATAGATGACTGGTTGTATGATCTCTTGGATCTCACAGGTAAGTGACAGTTTTCCTGCCGCAGACAGAGGTTAGCAAAGTTTAGGGAAGGCTTTATCGCCCACTTGTGTACACACCGATGTATGCAGTATCCTAAAATCTGAGTCATGCACTGAGGCAGATATCTTGTCTGTCTGCAGGTCTGTTTGTTGCGCTCTTCTCTATGCAAACTCTGCTCTCTGTTATCAGTAAGAATTTGACATCACTGTATCTCATGCAGATGAGTGTGATCCAAACCCCTGTCTCAACGGAGGTGTGTGTGACCGCGCTGCTACCGGGGGCTTCACATGTTCATGCCCTGAGCCTTACTCTGGAAAGAAGTGTCAAAAGGGTATGGCTGCTCACACAATGCTCGTTTATTTATGAAACAGGATAATTATGTTTGTTTGGACCTGTTAGTGTGATTACTGAATGAGAAATTTTTTGTTACAGCAGATGTTCTGTTGAGGTTTGAATATTTTGTCTCAATGTAGGGCAAACTCTGGATTCTGTTTTTTTTTTTTTGTTTGTTTGTTTTTTTTTAAAGTAAGGAAATGGATTAAAATGTAGGCATACATTTTTGCCACCAAATATGAAAGTCAGTTTTGGATCGAGCCTGATCCTGTATGGTCTAAATGTCCATCTAATACAAGCCAGTTTCTCTTATTTTACTCTTCCATCTCTTTTCCAGTGAAAGATGTTTGCAAGAATGTGAAATGTGGCAACGGAGACTGCGTCGTCACATCTACAGCACCCTTCTATGAGTGCAAGTGCAAGGCTCCATACAAACCACCTAAATGCAGGAAAGGTCTGTTTTAAGTAGTGGATCATCTTTATCCTGGGTTTATCTGCTTTTCTTCCTTCATTATCTAACAGCATGTGACTTGAGGGTCTGTGCTGACTGACACAAATTGAGCTGGCTCTGATAACTCCCAGTAGACAACTGTGATCATTTGCAGCTTGATAATAGACTCATTATTCCTCAATGAGCATAAATTGATTGAATGATGAAAATAGAGGAACGTTCCCTGCTATAAACCACACACTCACTAGGTTTCTGATGTAATGAGTCTTTTGCAGCGTAGAGCAGATATTGATTTTCCTGACTTGTGTCGAAAGCTTCTCCCTGTCGGCCCAGTCCCTGTCAGAATGGAGGCTCCTGCATCAGGGGCGCCACCCCCGCCTCCTTCCACTGTGCCTGTCCTGACGGTTACAGTGGGAGGTTCTGTGAAGTCGGTAAAAGAAGTTCCTTTTTTTCTTGTTCTTCCTTGTTTACCTCCTTGTTTAGGAAACAAACATCCACAGCACAGGATGGATTGTAGGGGGAGGCTTTACTATAAGCCATTTGGGTTTTCTTATCTCTCCTGCACAATCCTTACTATGTCTGTTTTTGTTTTTAATCACTTCCTTTGTGCTACTAAATAAACTAAACTAAAAAAAAAAAATCACAGTCATTTCATAGTCTCAAACGAAAACATTTTAAAAGCAGCACACATCATGTAAGAGCCTGGCAACTAAAAAGAAAATTGGTAAGTGTGTTGTCCATGTCTCCAGGTCCAGATGACTGTTACCAGGAGGATGGAGAGTTTTACCGGGGCTTTGTGAGTGTAACAGACAATGGGAATGAGTGTCTGGACTGGAACTCCTATTTCATCCTCCAGAAGGGGGGAGATCCCTTCAAAGAGTATGCAGGCTTTGATGGAATTGGGCCTCACAATTATTGCAGGTGGGAAGTTCTCCTCAGTAAATCTTCTGTAGGTTTACTGTTGATTCAAGCTTTCTGTCCTGTGTGTGTAGGTATGTGTTGTGTTTGTTTGATCATAGGTGCATGTGTGTGTGTGTGTGTGTGTGTGACAAGCAGAGAGAGAGGGAGAGAGTTTTTTTCTTCTATGTGGCAAAGAGTGAAATGTAAAATGTTGTGGACTCATTTGTTTTTGTAGACCAAGACTCATGCTGCTACATTACATTTAGTTGTATTGTATAACAGAATTTCCTTCCTTAAAAATAATCAAAGGGGCAGTTCACCTATTTTGAAATATTTTGCCACTGTTTAGCTTTCTTTAAAAATAGCGACCTTAAAACCACTCAGTCAGCGTTTAGCAGCATTTTTAGAAATTAAATGCACATGCGATTGCATGAGCACCAATTTTTTTTTTTTTTATGAGTCTCTTATGGCTACGATTTATGTGTTACACTGGCTCAACTGAAAATAAGACTTCTGATTTGGGTGTTCAGCCCTCAAAATAAAAAAAACAAGCTTTGAAACATTCAGAAATACTGTTTAAACTTGTTGATTTGTAATTATTGATGTTATTTTATAAATCCACTCCTTGCGTAAAGAGTTACTACTACTTCTGTCTGTCTATTAAAGGAACCCTGATGGAGACGCTCGGCCCTGGTGCTTCGTCAATGTCAAAGGCGAACTGAAGTGGGAGTATTGTACAGTCAGGAAATGCTCTGGAGGTGCCACATACACACATACACACACATACAGATTCTGCTGCTCAAAACTCTTATTTGCTAATTTAAGTTTCCACCTCTCCCAGCTCCAGCCACCCCACCGACCATCAATAAAGAGGAAACAGCCCCAACCAAACCAGATTTCCTTGCCGCCCAGTTCTCCCAGTGCGGGAGGCCGCAGCCTGGCCGCTCCGCTAGAATCTTTGGCGGGAGGAAATCTCTTCCTGGGGCTCATCCATGGCAGGTCTCCCTGCAGACGAGACCCAAAGGCTCCTCACAGCCCTTCAGCCACATCTGCGGAGGCATCCTCATTGAGTCCTGCTGGGTGCTCACAGCCGCTCACTGCATGTAAGCTCCACCAAAAACTCAGTCCTTTATCTTTGTCCTGTTGGTGCATGTTAGCAGTGAGCACACCTAACTGTGGACGTTTTGTTTGTTCAGTAAAAGTGAAAGGGAAATGCAAGTGGTCTTGGGAGGAGTGGACATAGAGAAAGACGAAGAGTACGATCAGGTCATCCCTGTGGAGAGAGCCATGGTCCATGAGGATTACAAGGAGACTCCATTCGCACTTTATAATGATATTGGTAAGATCCACAGATGTACAAACACAGCATTGCAAGCTTAACTGTGTATTTTTAAATGAATTTCAATTGTATGTATTTTTCACCTCCTATCATTTGCAGGCAAATAAATCAATTCCCACCATCATCTCCTACATTTTACAACTATAGTGTCACTTGCATGTCAGTGGAGCAGGACATGATCCCCAATACACCTCACCTGGGAAACTGCAGTGAAAGACAGTTATTGACATTGTTGTGAGACATGTCTGTCCATAAAAGTCTTTCTCATACAGCTGTCCACTCGCCCGCTGCCTCAATATTTCATATTTTCTCTTCAGTCCTTTTTCATGATAGCAAATGATGGCAGCATAAGGTCCAGGCTGAAAATATTTATAATCATCAGTTAAGACTTCTGTGTAAGAATTTATTACTATGTGAGCCATTAGTAGATTGGCCACTGGTACATGTAACACCTCAGAGTGAATTTTGCAGTTGGACATAAGCAGCCCTCTGTGTCAATGCTGTAAATGAGATGTATAGTTACCAGTGTGTCCGTCTCTGCCCTCTCCCTCCTCTGTGTAGCCATGCTGCAGCTGAGGGTTACGGACAAACCGTTCTGTGCCAAAGAAAGCCGCTTCGTCAAGACAGCCTGCCTGCCAAGCCAGCCGTTCCCTAGTGGGACTGAGTGTGTGATCTCAGGATGGGGCGCTACTGAAACACGTACAGCACATTGTTCATCTGTTTTGCCACACACACTGACTTAAAGGAGTACTCCAACGTTGTAGGTAAAATATCCTTTTTCCAGCTTACTCAGACTGGGACAAGATGTTCGACACCATTTTCACCTCTGTATGGCCAGTGGTTCGTATTAGCTTAGCATAAAGACTTGAAGTCTATGGGAGTCATTAGCCAAGCTTTGTCAAAAGAGAAAAAATAAACCTTACGGCAACTCTGAAGCTGGCTTATCTACACAAAGTATTTGAAATAAGTGTATTCTGCCCAAAACATTGGAGTATTCCTTTAACACAGCTGCCATAACATAAATACCAGTCTGAATTAACAGAGTGATAAGTAGCAAAGGAATTATTAAAGGATTTTTGGAGAACAGCTATCTTTGTCAGCAGCAATAGCAACTTTGATACTTAACTCAAGTAATTTAGGAAATCTTTTAACTTTTAAATTAAGGAACATATGTTCAATGTTGGCAGCTAATGGATATTCATCCAGCTCACCTTGGCCTATATCACGCATTTACATGGGAAAACAGGAGGGTAATGTATTCCTGCTCATCTATTTCAAAGTACTATTTGTCAGCAAATAATTATCTCACATTAAGTGGTTTATGGTTACTAAACTACCCTTGGCATTTAAAGACACACAAAAAAGTTATTTTCAAAAAAACCCTTGAATATTTACATAATACTGGGTCAGCTTTTGTTTCTCATGACTAACGTGAATCATGTGAATTTGAGCCAGTGTCAGTTCAAACGAAACAAGCAGGTAATCTGTTAAAATTGCTAATTCTGATTCAGTTTTAATTTTGACTCAAACCTGCTATACATTTTATACATTTTTCAGTCATACAGCTGTATTTTGTATATTTGTGTAACAGGTATTCCTTTTTTTAAATTTTGAATCATTTATTTCATGTAATTAGTTAGTCACTTGGGTTTGGTGTGAAATGCCAGAAATGCCGAAAAGCAAAAACAAACAAGCTCCAGGGATACAGCATATGAAACAAACGTGACACACATCTGCTGCAGAATAATCACTAAATTCAAACCGCATGTATGTATATATATGTAACAGGAAGAAAAATATATCATATATGTGTGTGTGTTTGTGTGTGATGTATGTCATATTGATGTTCAAACCACCCTCACATTTTGTTTACTTTTTAGATATTAATATACTGAATATGTTCTCTCTTTCTCTCGCTCTCCCTCTCTCTTTCTCTCTCTCTCCCTCTCTCTCTCTCTCTCTCTCTCTCTCTCTCTCTCTCTCTCTCTCTCTCCCTCTCTCCCTCTCTCTCTCTCACACACACACACACAGAGAGGTTTGGTAGCAGCCAGCTGCTGGATGCTCGTGTTCTCCTGATCTCGCAGGAGCGATGCAAGGCTCCTAATGTATACGGAGACTCACTGGATGACAGCATGTTCTGTGCAGGCAACATGAACGGAGGTGTTGACTCCTGCCAGGTCTGTGCGTGTGTGTGTGTGCGTGTGTGTGCGTGCATGTGTGTATGTGAGATGAAGACAAAGTGAGACAAAAGAAGGAGACATAAATGTGATTCTTGCTTTGCAAACAGCACATATGCAGTGATACAGTCATGATAATGAATGTCTTTGAACTTTAGAGGGAGAGACAGAGTATCCCTATAAGAAGTCTCTCTCTCTCTCTCCCTCCAGGGTGACTCTGGTGGCCCTCTGGTGTGTGAGCGGAACGGCACCCACCATGTTATCGGAGTGGTGAGCTGGGGCGACGGCTGTGGCAAGAAGAACAAGCCTGGAGTCTACACCAACGTCCACAGATTTATTGACTGGATTGCTTACCACATAATCTCCTAGAGAATAGTTTGGTCATGTTTGTGCATTTGTGGAGTCTGACTGCCATTGGTGGAGCATTGTCACGTGGTATACTAAGTCTCACATTTGTTCAATTACTTTAGATCATAAATTACATGTCAGATTTTGCCAAAAAATGTTTACCAGGCCTCCATCCTTTAAACCTCAATGATCTGCAGACTTCTGACTCCTTATCTCAGTGTTTGTTGGACTTACAACTCCTATTACACCACAAAATGATGTAATTAAAGATAACCAATCTTCTAATGTTTGAGTGTTTCCCAACTTTTTTCTTGCTTCCAACAGTTGTAAAAAAACAAACAAACAAGTGTGGTATAAAGGTAGACAGGTTAGGCAATGTTAAATAAATGAACAACTGCCAGGCCATGGCCTACAGTACAACACACACTCCAGGAAAATCAATTCATTTGGCAAAAGCTGACAAGTAGGTGGGACATCAGTGTGGCATCAAGGAGTTTAAGAGTATTTCAGTCACGTACTGATTCATACTGCGCTGAGCTCTCGTCCCAACACCATGCCTTCTGCAGTAGCCCTGCTGGTGTGCCTGAGCATACTAACTGTTCATGGACAAGACCCAATTGTAAGTTTCCAAATGTCCTTGTAAAGTATGATTTCATTTCATTAAGATCCAATTATTCTTATGGTCACATGATTTTATTTAATGTGTAAGTGAAGGAGAGATGAGGAATGACAAAAAAGTGTTAATTCATTATTGCTTGTTAATCTGCTCTCTGCTGTTGTTCTGTAATTGCAGCTGGATACAGAATGTAAGAACCTTTTCTGTTATTTTTTCCATTTTTGTAGTGAAACAATTCAGTTCTTCCTTCCACTATTTATTCCTCAAACCCCCACACTTCAGCAAACTACTTTCTATCTCTGTTAATTCTCTTTTTCTGGCAGATATTTATTATGATTATGAGCTTGCCACTGAAGCCCCTGGTAACTTTTCGGAGGTAGACGATTGGTGGTACGAATATATCGCCGTTCCCAGTGAGTGGATTGAAAACTTGAGATTTTCTGTGATTTTGCTGGATGGTGTTACATGTTTTACATGTTGCTTCAAAATAACGCCTCCTTGCTATTTGCAGGTGTTTGTGATCCAAACCCTTGCTTAAATGGTGGTTCTTGCACCATTGGATCCAATTCGAACTTTGAATGCCTCTGTCCTGAACCTTACACTGGCAAGAAGTGCCAAAGAGGTAGGAATTCCCTTTTTGGCTTCATTGTAAGTTAATTAAATTTATAGTGGTAGCATAAAAACTTTTTCAGTATTCAACCAGTAACTGGTGACAAGTTTGCTATTTATTCAGTCACTTTTTTAAAATTGGTTGTGATCACTACAGCAGTATCCTCATATCATATTTTTACTGTGCATGTTGCCCCCATTGCAGTCCGCCTTAATTATCAATAGAGGCCTTGCATTTTAAAGCTACTCAGTGTTTCACAAGTAAACAGAAAAAAAGAGTAAAATATGAAAAACTGCACCTGAGATATGTATAGAGCTGGTTCAGTGCCAAAACATACAAACAAAACACATTTAACAAAGGTCCCTGACATGATTCCCTGACAAGCACAGTGTGTTCTGTAAATATAAAACACCATTAACAAATACATTTTTTGCAAAAAACAAAACAAAAACAAAAACAAAAACATGTCTGTCAAACAAATAAATAACAGATTTCTAATACATCACACGCTAGGTACGGCCTGTTTTATTAATGTCAAAAAGATGAAAATCACAGCTTAGCTAACTGACTGTGGTTCAGTTCGGTTAGGTGGAGTTTTTTAGGGAGAGGAAGTGAGCATGCATGGCAGCGGTTCACGTGTGTGTGTGCATGTGTGTGTGTGTTTGTGTGTGCACAAGATGTGATTGGACTGAGATTGCAATGCTTCCTCGAGGTGATGGGTTGTTTGATTTGTCCTGAACTGATGTCAAAAAATGAGACTAGAGCCTCAGGAAGACCAGATTTTGACGAAGTGCATTCAGGTTGGATCAGACCCTCTGGGGATAAAGTATGTTTATGAAAAAATTATGAAGAAAAAAGCTACCTACAAAAGCTTTAAACAAATATAAAGAAACACTATCATGTGACGTTTTGCACAAATTCGCCTGTAAAGTTTCCCCCAAATCAAAGAACATTTTAAAAACATGTTTTGTTCATTATATTTTGGCACTAAGTTAGCCCCACACATATACAACTATTATATCGAAGTACATTTCCAGTTGGTAACGTTTACCTTAATTACTTGATTCCTAGTGAAAAACGTTTGCCAGGATGTCAAGTGTGGTCGGGGTGATTGTGTTGTTGACGTGAAAAACTCACCGTTTTACTCGTGCAAGTGCAATCCTCCCTTCCAAGGCGCAGATTGCAAGTCATGTGAGTATCTGACCTTGGCTCAAAAGATTTCTCTTCAAATTCAAATAGTGTTTTCTCTTCAGAAAAATTCCTGCTATCCATATTTTTGAATAATGTCTATTAACATGCAACAGATAACTGATCAGTATCAAGAGGAAATTCTGCATGATGCAACCTGAGTTCATCAAGTTTGCTCATAAATACCAAGGACTTCTCAGACTACTATATGTAAAATAATATATATCTGGTCTGTCTCAGTGCCATCATCTCCATGTGAACCAAATCCTTGCCAAAATGGAGGCTCTTGCGTCAAGGGAAACCGCCGCTTCCGCTGTGTCTGTCCTAATGAATATGCCGGGAGGTTCTGTGAAATTGGTAACTTGATGACAAAGACACCACAATGCACTAGGAAAGCAAACAATACTGTTTGTCTGCCCTCAGTTGAAGCCAAAGACACATTTATACCACTCTCACTGACACAAGTTCATCCTCTGCAAAGCTGATTACTGTAACTTAAGTATGTACAGATTGAGTTTTTTGAAAATGCTAATTCATAAGGGGCAGGCAAACCCAAGAAACATTAGATCATTGTGTATGGAGGTCACAACTGATCCTCCATCCTTTATGATTTCAGAGTTTCAATTTTAGTGCTGCCTGTTTCTGTGTTTCTGGGCAATATAACATTCTGTTGCCTCTGTATTCATTTTGAAATTCGACTAAATTAATTCCACTACTAATTCCCTGCTGCTCCATCTGTCTGTAGCCGCCACTGATTGTTACGAGGGAAATGGAGAAACGTACACCGGCCATGCAAGTGAGACACAAAAAGGGGAACAGTGCCTGAACTGGCATTCCCATTTCATCATGATAAACGGGGAGAGTCCCTTCATCATGTATTCAGACTTCAATGGATTAGGATTTAACAATGAATGCAGGTATTAGAGTGTTTATTTTTTCCTTCTGTATGTTGCTTTTAAATGACATAGCAAGTGATAGAGACATGTATATTAAAAAGTAACAATCTTTTCAACTAAAGGGAAATATCACTTAAAATTTCAAAAGCTACTCTTTGTGCATTGATTTGAAATCCGCAGGACTTTGGAAACCTGAGTGGGTGGGTTGATCGATCAGTCGCTGATTCTGCAAACTGTCCATGTTACCTCAGACTCTGTGAATAACATGTTGCCAAGATGCGTTATGCAAGATAGATTGCATGCTAACTGCAAACATTCATACCATGTGTGTATACATGAACCCACAGACCACTCACCTTTGGTCCTGTATTTATACAGTGATAATGTAGGAGGGAGATGGAGTCGTAGTACACAGTGATTCCAGGTAATGTAAATGTGCCCATTGGACAAGGATAAAAAAAAAAAAAAAAACAGAGCACTATGAGGATTGCAGTTTCCTCTCTATAAAGACCTCACAATAATTCATTTTGCTCTAATGTCAGTTAGCTCTTTGTATCAGCAACTTTCAGCAAAAGGATCTTTTTTTTTTTTTTTTTTTTTTTTCAATAAACTGAGCCTTCTGACTAAATGTCTTCAGTGGGTCCAAGATTTGTAATGGACTTACTGATCAATTACAAACTGCCTCATACAGCTTGCAAAAAATGTGATGAATTTCAAAAAAGTAATATAAAGTTGGTGTTTCTTTTAGGAACCCAGATGGAGATGAAAAGCCTTGGTGTTTTGTCAAAAGGAATGGCCGACTGGACTGGGACTACTGTAAAGTCAGGAGATGCTCTGAAGGTGCTCGTCTTATGCACACACACACACACACACACACACACACACACACACACACACACACACACACACAGTGCATTCATTCACTTGCAATGCTCTTCTCCCACCAGGCCCCGTCACTCCACCGGCTCCCGTCACACCAGTCTCACCGGGCCAGTTCTCCCAGTGTGGGAAACCCCAGCCTAGTCGCACAGGCAGGATCTTTGGGGGCAGCAAGTCTCTCCCTGGAGCCCATCCATGGCAGGTGTCTGTGCAGACCAGACCCAAAGACTCTTCCTATGCCTTTAGCCACTTCTGCGGTGGCATCCTTATCGAGTCTTGCTGGGTGCTCACTGCGGCCCACTGCATGTAAGTTCTTTCTGGAATCCAGAGAATTCAGATTTTTTAATTTTTATACTATACACTAAAACCTACACCCCACCCCCTCACAGTCAGCCCAATAAGGAATACCAAGCAGTGTTGGGAGGAGTGCACATAGACAAAGAGGAGGCGTTTGACCAGACCATCCCTGTGGAAAGAATTATTGTCCATGAGAACTACAGGCAAACCCCCAATGCCCTTTACAACGACATTGGTTTGTCAAAGATATTTTCTGTTCAGTGTTTTGCAATGCTTAATTCAATGCTTAATAGTAGTTTGAGATATACAAGAACATACTTTAATGAAACTGCTACAGCTGAGGGTTAACACTCTTTGTCAGTTTGGTCACTATTAACCAGAATCAGCCAATGTGCTCTGTTGGGGAATGTGAGGACATTTCCACTGAACTAAGACCGTGAAAAAGTCAGATGGATAATTTATTTTTGCTGAAAGAAAGAGATAATAGTACTTTAGAAATGTAACATAGAAGGGGGTCTTTTAGAAACCTTCAGAGTTTTAACTTATATTCTGGTTCTCTGCATAGCCCTGCTTCAACTTAAAGTTACGGACAGCCCTTACTGTGCCAAGGAAACCCGCTTTGTCAAGACTGCCTGTCTGCCAGACCAGACCTTCCCAGCTGGGAAGGAGTGTGTGGTATCTGGATGGGGCGCCACTGAAACGGGTAATAAATATCTATCCAAAGTCTTTTCATGCAATATTTATAGATATTTTAAAAAAATAAATATAACAAAATCGGCTCAATAGTTGAATTAAACTCTTTCTTATGCCTTAACAAATTATTATCATATGTCATTGATCATTTAATTGATAGAAATTTGTCACTGAATTTAATTCTCAATGTTTTTTTTATTCTCATTGTCATTCAAATTACACTTTGATTCCCATCTTTCATGATTTAGTTAATTGGCTTCATCAAACTACTTAGCTGGTTGTCAGCAGTGATAAAAAGCCTTAGGAAGGCTGAAGGATATATGTAGAAAATGTGGTGTGTGGTGCAGAGTAATACCTGAAATCCAAGGTATGATGTCAATTTAAAAAGTGTAACACTCCATTTAATACATTTAACACCTGAATTCATGTCTAACACCTGTCTGTCCCTCTGCCTCTCAGAGACGTACGGTACCAACCAGCTGTTGGATGCTCGAGTTCTCCTGATCTCCCAGGAGCGATGCAAAGCTCCTCAAGTCTATGGAACTTCACTGGACAGCAGCATGCTCTGCGCAGGCATCATGCAAGGAGGAATCGACTCCTGCAGGGTGTGTATACTTACCTTTACAATTCTGCACCCGGCTGCTCCTGCTTTACATCATGCATGTGCACGTGTGTACTATATGAGAGGGAGAGAGAGAAGGCAGGAAAGCAGGGCAAAGAAAAAAATGACTCAAACAGCCTGAGGAGAATCAGTAGGGTGCTGGATCAAAAAGGCTGTCCAACCAGCTTTCTACAAGTCTGAGTCTGAGGGCAATTTTTTCATGTTTAAACAGAGAAAAGCAGAAATATTTTAGATGCATTTTTGCCTGTACCTCGTGTGTGTAGCTGAGATGACATCATTTAGTTAACTGCAGCGTTTTCTTAAATAAATTACACATGATGACAGGCCTTGTATTCCTCAGAAAACTTGTCCACAGATATAATCCAGATTATTTCAAGTGTGGCCAGGAGAAATGATGGCACTGTTCATTAATATCATTATTACTGTCATATTGTTTGTTTGTTTGTTTGTTTGTTTGTTTGTTTGCACATTATATGACTTACATAAAAACAGTGAAAATAATAAATTTAGACATTGTGCAGGAGAGGTAGAAGCCAAAAGAGGCTTATGAAAATACCTCCCCTATGTAAAAATAAAAACAACAGCAGTGATCTATAATACAGATAATACAGAAATTCATGTCACAACAAATGGAAGAAAGAATAAGAGAAAGAAAAATAATAATAATAATAATAATAATAATAATAATAATAATAACCAATTTGCACAGAAAATGAAAAATACAGATTGAAGATCCAGAAGTGCTACAAATTGTGGCTAAAGAATGATTGTTTCAGTTGTTTTTTGAACAAAGCCAGTGTAGATATTGATTTTAGTGATGTAGGTAGATTTTTCCATAGAGATGGTCCTCTGTATTTTAAAGTGCGTTGATTTTGAGAAGTCCAACAATAGGGAGGATGGAAGTCCTTTGAATGTCTTGTCTGATATAAATGGATGTCTGAGGATATAATATTAATATCAATGCAGCTTGGAGTAAATGATATGCTATGCTAAACGTTGTGCTGACAGGGAAGAGTTTGTCCATAGTTTGTGCATTTGAACCCATCTTTTGTATGGTTGTGTAGAAATATCCTTCGTACAGTTAAATTGGGATGGGTAAATTGTGTTTTTATTTTTATTTGTATTTAATTTTATTTCCTGGCCTGTAAGTACAAAGTCATATTTACAAAGACAGTCAAGCAAGTGTTGGCGCTGGCACTTTTTCATTGAAGAAAATTTTTTTCAAGGAACTTGACGAATTTCTGAGAGAGAATTTCTCAAGTGAGTCTTGAGATGGTAAAAGTTGAGAAAACCTGGTTTAGGGTGTGCTAATTTTCTTTATAATGATCCTCTTCAGAAAATATAATAATGTGCTATTGCTCTCTGCAGGGTGATTCGGGTGGCCCTCTGGTCTGTGAGAAGGATGGAACCAACTATGTTACCGGTGTGGTGAGCTGGGGCGAGGGCTGTGCCAGGAGGAACAAGCCCGGTGTCTACGCCAACGTCCACATGTTTCTAGACTGGATCAAAAGAAAGATGAACTGAGAAGTCTGTGTCTTTGCATGTGTATATGGGAATGCCATCAGTAAAGGGTTAGCAGCAATGAAATTCTAAAATTTCTGATTTTATTTCACATTAGGAGACCTTGCATATGCTTACACTGGCCTGAGAAATCACTATTAATGTGAGTGAAAATAAAAACACAGCTTGGTTTGCCTAGACAAAACTGTTTATTTTGTTTTTTTCAACAATAAAACCGAACATTTACTCGTAGTCCAGCATTGAGATAAAAGAGGCACTATTACAAACTCATGAAGCTGAACCTGCCAGACACACATAGTAGATCCAGTGTCCCCTCAGTGTAATCCTGCTTGAGTCTAGCTCAGGTACACTAAACTAGGAGATGTCATAACAAAACAGCAGTCTTCAACAACGCTTTATGTTGCATAGCTGCAAACTGTGCTGACAAGGAAGTTTTTGTCTTATACCTTGCTCATTTGACAGCATTTATTCTTCATAAATATATAAAACAAACGATTAATTAAGTCCTTTTCTGTTTGCAGTGATGGTCTCAGCACCATCACTGGTCCTACTCTCCTTTCTCTTCAAAACAACTAATATATAAAAGCAAGATGCAAACTTTCCATTAGGCCACTATATTACATACTTTATCACTTCAGTCATGGACCAACTCGACTTCAACTTTGGTGGTCGTGATGTTTTTACTGGAACTGATAATCTGACATGGTCCTTTAGAGGTAGAGAGAGAGGGTTTCATGACCCTGCGGTTTATGATACTCATTCTGAAACCATGCTCAACTCTGAAAAATGCATTGCACTAGGACTTTTTCTTCCAACAGCTGCACTAAACTTTTTACACACCAACTTCGCCCATGAGCCTCTCTAAAGACTTGACGAGTCCTCTCTTTTTGTCACATGCTTAATTCCCTTCATTATTATTGTAGCTTAAACTATATTTTACAGTTAATAATTTCAACTGGATTACAAAAAAGATCAACATGTTCATTCATTTCATTTGGGATTCTGCTTGCTACACATGATATTGGTGTGGCATGCAGTTGCCGCAATACCACTTGTCAAGTAAACCACTCAGTAAAAGTTTACCACACCTTCAAGAAGTGTCTCTCTAACATTCTCCATACATTAACATCAATCAGAGTCTTTGGATCTACGCGTCTTCTATCGCTGCAGCTTTACTAGACAAGGATTTCTCGAGAGCAGCTGACGAGGAGGACGAGGTGGTGGTGGACTGCTTGGAGGAGATGGTCTTCTTCTCCATGGACTTGAAGGAGGTGGTGGTGGACTTCTTCTGCACAGTCTGGATGGTTTTCTTTCTCTTGACGTGCAGGATCTCCATGGCGTCCATGTTGACGCCCTGTTGAATCTCCTCGCTGGTCTCCACCTCCTCTGAGGACTGCTGCTGCTCCATCTGCTGCTGCTCCATCTGCTGCTGGTGCTGAAGCTGGTAGAAGGATGAAGAGATCAGGTTAACAGAGATAGATAGAAAGCTGATTTTGTGATCCAGAACCATCATTCCCCACAGATTTGCACTTACATTGCTAACATGTTTTTTACCAGAAACCTAGTGCCAACAGACACTGCCTTGAAAACCTTTTAAATGTTCAAATAGAGGATTTAAAAACTGATCCAAAGGATAAGCTTTGGAAAAACAGCGCTCAACAAAGTCAAAAGCACTTCATATGTTTAAAAAAAATGAGAGTTAAAATGTCAGCCTGAGCTTTAGCTGTTCTTTCTCCCTTTGAGGCTGCCTTGTACCGTCTATGTACATCGATAGATTCATTCAGCCTCTCTATCCTCCACGTTCTCTCACCATCATCATGTGCTGGTAATGTGCAATGGCCTCCTCAGTGCTAACTCCCTCCGCCAGTCCCAGCTCTGCAGCCCGGCGAGCGAGTTCGGCCTTGTGGGAGCCAGGAGGGGTCCAGCCCACTCCCCTGATCCAGTTCAGGTCTGACTTGTAGTTCACCTGCAACAAAAATTAGTTTTGAGAATGAAATCACAAGAAGAGCTCCCAAACACACATAAACACAAAAAGAAATGAAAGACTTTGTCCATGCATGTCAGTCAAATGATGTCAAAGCGACTTTAGGATCCTTCCTCACCAGAATGCATGCACACACACACGCAGACATACACTCAAATGACACACACAAACACTCCTTACATCACTCTGCAGCTTGTAGGCCTGCTTGGCATGTTTAACATTGAGCTGCTCGGGGTCACAGGTGTAGCTGTGGAGCTTCTGGCGGTAGGTGTGGTCACTGGCCAGCGCCTGACTCTTTTTGGCCTGCAGGAACTCCGGCTGGTCAGCGTGGATTTTGTAGTGCGAGCGGTCTTCCTTGGACTGGCGTTTGTACTCCAGGTTGCTCTGGAGTTTGCTGGCCGCCAGGGAGTGCACCATCTTGGGGTCGTCTTCCACACTGAGCAGCCCCACCTGCTGGCCCTTCTGCCTCTGATGGGATTCCTTGTAGCGGAACTACCAGTAGCAGGAAAATTCAAAGTTTGAGCCAATGGTCCTCTTTCACCTAGTATTACCTTAGTATTACTGGGTAGGTAGGTAGCTCATGGACTGAAGTTATATCCAACTACTTAAGAATGATATACCTTCATAATTATGCTGCTTCTAGTGTTATAACTCCTAAAAATATAACTATTTTTCCCAATATCTGCAAAGTAAATACTGAAATTGGGGCTAATCATCTGTAGACTAAAGATTTGCGAATGAGTTTTTATATATTTTATAAATTTAGCAGGAGGTAGATCAGGTTTAAAAAGGGCATCTGTGTTTTCATGACTTGGAAATCATTTTATCACATTCTGATCCATTTCAATAAAAGGATGTTTGGATGGGCACTTGTGACAAATCCTAATTAACTTTCCTAGTATATTTTTTAAGAGCTCAAATGACAAATCTGAGCTATCTCCAGGATTTAGGTAATAGCATGAACTCACATCACTGGCAATTTCCCTGGACGCCTTGGCAGTTTGGAAGGGAATGGCGTCCAGCCTCAGGTCGTAGCCTGCTGACATCACCTGGTTCCCAGATTCCTTATAAACTTTCTTCATGGGGAAAGAGAACAGGAACAAAGATGTCACTCAGGGATGCTGGCATGAAATTGAAATCAATCATCCTTACTCGGAATTATGTTTAGGAGTGTCTTACATCACTAATCTGCTGGGCGTTGATCTTGGCTCTGATGAAGTCTGGATCGTCTGCGTGTAAGGTGTACCTGTGCATGTCATCATTTTTTCCAGATTTGTACAGCCTCTGGAGTGTAGACATGGACAGCAGGATTAGCATTTCCACTATTTGTATTAAAATTCTGCATATATGATAACACTTTGATTTTAAATATGCCTCACACAGTGAATTGTACCCTGACACCTGAACCATACCTCACTGCACTGCTGGTAGCTGTGCTTGGCATGAACAATATCAGGAGAGTCGGCCACAGATGTGAACTTCAGACTGTCAGGCAGCTGACGATACTTCTTCTGCATGAAACAACAACACACACATCTTAACATGAGAAAATACACATCACTGGGACTTGAGTTATAATTAGATTAGTTTATAGCGTTCTCTTAAAGGGGGAATCAAACCAAAATCAGCTTAAAGGTCGGTCCTTTGGACTAAATGCCCTATTTACATAATATCTGGCATCATCCTCAGACATAGCGGCCATCATTTCACACTTCTGTTTATTTAATGCTCAGTTTGCAAACCCTTTTTCAGGAGAACATTCTGAGTATACACTGAGCTTCTCGTTTCAGAAAAGCAATATTATCTTAGTTTTTCAAACCCATTTACAATTGCTACACTGACGACTGATGCACCCAAGCAGGAGCCTGCAGCACATCGATATCAGGATCAATACTGAAGCGACTGTTGAAATGATGGTCTCTACATCTGAGGATGATGCCAGATAATCTGTAAACAGGGGCTTGGTTCCAAAATAGCAAACTTGTCCTGTTATGAGATAAGATTCTAAACACAAAAACCAACAAAAGAATTGATTTTTTTCTGGACTGAATTCAACCGTGACATTTACAAGCTAGTGCTGCAGATGCATTTTACACACAAACTGTTGCTCTGTCAATGCAGCTTTATGTGCCATACATGGAATCATATACTGCCGTGAAGCCTGTTTGGATAAATACCATCTGCTGCATGTACTCACGTCACTTAAAAGTGCCCCAGCCTTCTTGGCTGACTCTAACTGAGGTGCTCCCACACCGTCCCAGGCCACTCCTTTCATGAAGTTCAGGTCTGACTTGTAGAGTTTCTGGACATGAGACAAAGAATCCATCAAAGGAGTTTCATTACAACTGTAAGACGTAGGGCTGTCATCTCTTCTGCCACTGTCTGCTCTTTTGTTTCAGTCCTCATTCACTCTAACCTTCCCTTTTCCCCATTCCCTCTCAGTCTCTTCCCCTCACCTCACTCTGCAGGTCGTAGGCTTTCTTGGCCCACTTGACCTTCATGTCATCAGGAAGCACTGTGTATTCATGCAGCCTCCTCCTGTAGTCCTGATCACTGGCCAGAGTCTGGGCATGCTTGGCCGACACCAGATGCATCATGTCTGGGGTGAGGTGGTACTGGCCGCTACTCATCAGTGCGTCCTTGCGGTACTCCTGGTCGCTGGCCAGCCGGCCCGCCTGCAGGCAGTGCAGGAGACGTGGATCGTCCAAGATGCTCTTGGCACCGATGTGCTTCCCTTTTTCCAGCAGGTGGTTGTGCTTGTACTGGTACTGTGGGGAGACAGACGTGGCAACTGTAGTTTATTTCAGCATTACAACACTAAGATTCCTGTGGTTCCATGCAAGAGCAATCTAAAACACTTGCACACATAACACATATTAAATTATGTTGAAGTTTCAATTTGACACTTTTAGCAACTTGATTTAGTATTTTAGTGTTTAAACACTTGCAATTAGGTTACAAAAGCATTTCAGTTAGTTAGTGTTCGGTGTCTCTTACATCACTGGCGATGCCTGTGGAGCTCTTAGCAGCCTGGAATGGGATGTCCTGCATGGTGAGCTTGTAGCCCTGAGCCCTCAGGGTGTGCCAGGACTCTCTGTACTTGATCTAGAAATCAGAAAACCAGCACATTGTTGCTGAAGTAAACAGATATAACACAGATCATCATTACATCAAAATGAAATAGATAGTATATTGCATAAGAGTCATATAAACATACCTCACTGAAATTAGCTGCATTAATCTTTGCTTGTGTAATCTCTGGTCTCTCAGATGTAATGGTGTAGTTGTGTCTGTCATTCACCCCTTTCTCTTTGTACAAACGCTGAATGACAGAGAAAAAGATTTGTATATTTTATTTAGAAATCCCTGAAAATGTTACGAACATGTATTTTCACAGATAGAAGTGTATGAAACCCCAGTGTTTTGAGTAATTTTAGTCTTAATGGTCATGGAATGATAAAAAGAGCACGTAACTTTTAACCTCAGCTGAGAAAATTAAACCAACAAAATCTGATATTCTGAGGTTTACATCAGAGGAGTGGCACTATTTGAACTTCTGGGCATGAGGTACAAGGCCTAAGCTTAAACAACAGTGCATTGTCTCACCTCGTTTGTAATCTGTCCACTGAGTTTGGCATGGACGATGTCTGGGGAGTCTGTGACGGAGGTGTGCCTGAAGTTGTACGGCTGCTGGCGGTACTTTTTCTGTGACAGAAGAAACATCAATGACAGTCAGTGAATTTCTCCTAAATCAATCAACATTCACATGAACAGAAAAAAAAAATATTACATTCAAACTCATAGCACATGGAAACAAAATACAAAAGCAATGCACATAACAACCACAACATAAATATATAACAATACTATAAAATAATTTTAAAAATATATATATAGGTGCCAAAAGATTAAGCACAAAAAGTGTTATTTTAGGTGTTGTATGTTATCTTAACGTGTTTGTAAGGTCAAATTGTGTTGCTACTGGGCTTAAAGAAGTACCAAAAGGCTTGATGTGTGTTTTATATTGTAGAGGTATTTTAGTTCACTTTCATTACTGACCATAACCAAAAATGGCAAACTTTTGGAAAGATTAAAAAAAAGAAAGAAAGAAAGAAAGAAAGAAAAAATGGATTGATAAAGACTTAACTTTCACTGCCAGGCTCTGCATCGATATAATATTACCAATATACTGTAGCATTAGGTGGCTTTGGGAGAGAACTATTTCTGTTCCCAAATGCTGGCTGAACTATCCAAGACCTACACCTAGGGCATTAACAGCATACACTGCATAAGCAGCGTAAATAAAAACAGCATAAATAAAAGATGCCTCACATCACTGATGAGGTCCGTGGCCTTCTTGGAGCCTTCAATCTGCAAGGCACCGGTGGCGATCCACGCTGCACCACGCAGGTAGTTCAGGTCAGAGCGATAAACTTTCTGTTGAGCATGCAGACAAAAACATGCACCAGTAAAACATGACGCTATTTCAGTAAAACTGAAACAAACAAACAAATCAATAAATAACTAATAAAAATTAAACCATAAATTATCCAGTTGGTTTGTTTTCTTTGTAAAACTTTCCATGAGTTTCCAAGTTTGGAGAGGAGCATCTTTTCATCGATGTGAAATATTGTATTGTATTTTTTTATTGTATTTTTTACACAGTACATTCAGTCACTGCTGATACTGCCTCCTCTCTACCCTCTTTCCCAAAGTCACATGTATTTCAACTTCAACAACATATCTGTGAGCCTCTGCTGTCCCGCTCACCTCGCTCTGCAGGGCGTACGCCTTCTTGGCAGCCTGGAGCTTCATGTCGTCAGGCAGCGAGGTGTACTGATGCAGGGTGAGCCTGTAATCATGATCACTGACAGCGACCTGGGCCTTTTTAGCATGGGCCACCTCCAGCATGTCCATGGGCAGGTGGAAGTTGGAGCGGTCCATGGCTGAGTTCTGCTTGTACTTGATCTGAAAAGGTAGAGAGAGAGAGAGAGAGAGACGAGCGAATGAGAGAGAGAGGAGAGAGAGAAGAATGAGATGGGTACATAATAAAATGTAGCAGAAAAGTTTCCATGGTTAGTTTTAGAGCAGATACGAATGAATGTACCTTTTTGTGAGTTTTCCCAGTGTTGTTAACCACACACAGTTGGTTTATCCAACCAGACCAGCTATGTATTATTTACTCAAAAGCAACAACAGAGTCTACTGGAATACATGTGATGCAACATGTAAACAGTCATTTGTAGGTGCCCTTTGGGGATTTCACTGGAATCCAAAAAACACAAGAGGAGCATGCCAAAACTTTGAATCTTTTTGAAATGTAAACAGAACAGACCAACAAGGCCAAAATAATGTGACTGGCACGGCCTTCTTGTTTTTCTGACCCAGATCTGATCCCTGCACTCAAGAAGAAAGATGAAGAAGAGGCGCTCACATCACTCTGCAGCCTGCTGGCGTGGACCGAATCGTGCGCGATGCTCAAATCGTCCTGCAGGCCCTTTAGTCCAATCATCTTCCCCTTGGTCTTCTCAAAGTGCTCTTTGTACTTTTGCTGCAGAGAGAAACAATTTAAATGCAACACATTACTCAAAGAAAGATCTAGCAGGCTGTGTTTGTCAAAGTCAAAGCTGCAGAAAGTATTGTAAGGTGGGATACTGTGTGTGCAGAATGTTGTAAGACTTTTATATTTTGAAGGTCAGTTCACCATTAACCAAACTGAATAAAACATGTTAAGTCTGTCTTAAACTGTTAAAAGCATCATTACAGTAATAAGACAGCCTGTCAAGTTGATTATTCACTGCTACAATATCATAACTATGTTTTATGCAGGATGCTGTGCCTGATTGATGAATTTATACTTTCAGAGTTACAATAAATCACATCCACAGCCATGACAATGAACCATTTTTTTAAGTTACCAGAATCCCAACAGGTTAAGGTGTCACTTGCACCCATGACAACAGGCCCCACATGAAAAAAGCAATCTGTGTGATAATAATATATGTAAATTTGGTTGCAAACTCACATCACTGAGGATGTCTGCAGATGCTTTGGCTGCCTGGAAAGGAATGGCATCCAGACGCAGCTTGTAGCCACCGTCGCGTATCTTTGTCCAAGATTCCTTGTAACGGGTCTGATGCAGAAAGTAGGAAAATAGAAGCATGGCACAAAGGGCAGCAGGGATGATGAATTGGGATCAATGAATTGACAGTTTTTGTTTGTCTATGTGTGTGTGTGTGTGTGTGTGTGTGAGGGCGCTCTCACCTCACTGAGGTTCATAGCATTGAGCTTGGCCTGTACGTGCTCAGGCAGCTCTCCACTGAGCGTGTAGTTGTGCTTCAAGCTCTCGCCCTTCTCCTTGTACAACCTCTGTTAGGAAGAAAGAACAGCAACACATCCAGTTTCCTTCCGTCTTTCCATAATTCAGATGTTAAAGTCACTTGGTTATTTCAGTCTACATGGTATTATGATGTCTCCCCTGTCTACAGGTATTCTAATATACATTTTTGAGTGTATAAGTGCAGTAGGTTGATGTATTCTCTGGTTGATGACTAACAAGTCAGTTGTCTGGGAAAAAAAAAAAAGATCAATTTCTTTTATGTATTTAGAATCAAGCCTGGGAAAATAAAATCGAGAAAGTCCCCTAAGAGTAAGTAAAGACAGCTTATCGCTAAAGATCCCCGACTCAAATCCCCAGACCATGTGGGAAAATGTGGGCCGGGAACGGTGGATGATTAATGCATTCCTCTCTCTCAACAACATCGACAACCACCGAGGTGCCCTTGTGGGACAAAAACATAACCTCCGACTGCTCCGGCAGAAAGAAATGATCACTGACTGTGTTTGGGAAGCACTAATATACAAAATAAGATTAGCCTTGTAAAGGGTTTATGAATGGTTTATAATTAGGCTATTAATTAGCTTGTAAACACTTTACAAATTATTAATAAACAGTTAGAAACATGCATGCTCACTATTTGGCAATATTAAGTCACTGCTGCACTGTATCTATTCCATTAAATGTCAGGTCTTGGTAGTGGTTTATATATACTGTACTTCAACCTTCCTAGATTGACAATACAGTCAAGAAAGTTACATGAAACTCAAAATACAAGGACATTTTTAATCTCTTGAGAATTATTTTAGAAATTTGTTTACAATTTTTTTTAAAAAATGAAATGAACAGTAAGTAAGCATTTCAATGCAGTGCACTTATCTAATGCTGAACAAAAATGCTAATAGCTAAACTTACATCAAGAGCCAGCTTGTTGCTGAGTTTGGCCTGCATCATCTCTGGAGTGTCTTCAACACTGGTAAACTTCAGAGCACTCACATCCTGACGGTATTTTTTCTAGGAGAAAAAAAAGAAATCAGATTGGTGAAGTGGTGCACATGCAAATGATGAACAGTAGAGGGCACAACACTATCACAAAGAGGCAACTACCTGGGACATGGCAAGATTACTGTAATGCAAAACAAAACAAAACAAAACCAAAAAAAATACCATTGGTTCATCTCAAATTATTCCAAAAGCCAGTGATACAAATATTGATTCTTGTACTGATATTGCCATTAATGCCATAATATTAGAGGTTTTATTACTCAAACCACTTTCACCAACTAATACCTGACTAAGTTAAATAAATAGCCTAATAATCAGTAGAGTGTTCTTATCTATGTGTATTCATTTTCTACTGATATTACATGGATAATAACAAATATTTAGACAGACAGACAGATAGATAGATAGATAGATAGATAGATAGACAGACAGACAGACAGATAGATAGATAGATTTAAAGAAATAAAAGAAAATTGTCAAAAACACCATCCATAGTCAGGTATTTCTCATTCCCCCCTGCTGCTGAATATCTGGCATTGTTGTCCTGTGGTGAGTCTGCTGGGGGCGAATGTGAGGAACTCGAGGCCCTGGTCTATTTCAGGACCGTCTGTTTGTCATTTCTCGGTCTAATAATGGTAACCCTGACATGACTACTTACTGGACTGACCCTCAGAATAAGTGGTGCTTATGAAGAGGTTATGAATAGAAGCCTGCGCTGCCAGTCAGCACAGTTTAGGATCCACTATACAGCACTTGATATGTCAGCCTGAATGTCTGTGAATAGCATTCATATCCATTTATATATGCTTAAGAGGTGTCCAAAAATAGTGATTCACTTTAAAGCAGCAAAGGAAATAAGACAGTGCTCTTCAACGACAAGAAGAATTGGAATAAAGGAATAAAGGAAATAATCCAAGAGGAGCGACTGATGAGCTCCTGACCCGGTCAAGCACATGTCCTTTACAAGCTTTACAGCAGTTCTAAGTTTGTGAAGTGTTGTGAGCAAAAACTTCGCAAACTATAAGCCAGGACAATATTTTCATGATGGGTTGACCAGTAGAATGGAGACAATGTTAGCACACTTTTAGAAAGCTGGACTGCTGAGACACAACTTTTCATTTTGAAGGTCTGAATGGTACCAGTGCTATAATTTTCACTTATCTGATGTCATATAATAACTTAATCTAATCAACCAGGTAAAGCATGATGCCCTCGCATGTCTAATCGAATTAGTAAAGGGAAGGAAACAAGGAAAGAGGGAGAATTTTCTGGAGCCCAAATTAGGGCAGGGAACCCTTTCTGAAACATAACAGCTCATTGCTACAATCAGTCTGGCTGCTGTTGGTTTCTTGTTGTAGCTGTGATGACGTTTCTAACCTCAATTCTGCAGAACAGGAATGGTGCGTGGCTCTTTAAATACCTTCTGACCTAAGCTGTAAACCTAGTTATGTGCCAGTCAAACATGTTACACAATCACGCTCATGACTGTCTCATGCCCTCCATCCTAACTAACCCACATAGTCATAGTCAATAATTCTTAATAATATAATTGGTTTTAAATTATACATGAGCACCATCATAATTACAAACTATAAATCTGATTTTAACAGCATATCTTCAGACAAATAATAATGAAAATAATATATAGCACCATAATCAGTGGCTTAAAGAATTCACATTTTCCATTCCTTATTATTTACTAACAGACTAAAACTGTCTGCTTCAGTGCATCAAATAAGTGTATTAAATATTGTTGCACTGCACACATTCATTTTTTTTGGATTGATATGGTCCATATTGTGGCACCTGGTATGGATTAAGAGGTTTTGAGGTGAGCGGGCCAGCTTTTGGTTTCATTTTTTAACTGGCCACATACAACTATTGCTGATGTCAGCAATGCATTCTGGGTCACAGGGTCACATGGGTACCTCGTGACAAGCTCTCCGGCTTTCTTCGCCTGCACGACATCCAGAGATCCTGAGGCCTCCCAGCCCACGCCCTTCATCCAGTTCAGATCCGACCTGTACTTTTTCTGAACACACACACACACACACATATTTCAGATCACATCTTACTTCCAATTCCAAATTCTTGCTTTACACTATAATCTCGTTGTTTGTGTTTCTTACATCGCTCTGTAGTCCATAGGCCTTCTTGGCCCAGGCGACGTTCAGGTCTGTTGGCAGTGTTGTGTATTCATGGAGGAAAGTCCTGTACTTGGTCTCGGTTGCCAGGTCCTGGGCCTTCTTGGCATGGCTGATGTTCAGCATGTCCAGAGAAACACTGGGAAGCAGATTAATGTGATGAAACAGCATAACGAAATAAGTGAAGGCTTGTGCTGCACAACGAGGTTCAGAGATGGCTGATTAAAAGACAGTTTGCTTGTTATTACGCTGAATGACTGCCGTTTGGCTAACTGGTGTGATCCCCTCTTGAAAAGACAGATATTAAAGCACTTCACATTCTTATGCGTTTTATCATGGCCTGTGTGGGCTACAACACATAGGCCCTTCACTTCAAATGGCTGTTTTATATGCAAGTCACCTTCATGTTCATTAAAATGCCTCCTACTCTTTAAATATGAGCTTATTTTAGCAGTGGGCTGTTTCCAACATAGTTTTTCTCCCTGATGTCCCACATAGCCTTAAATTCAGCCATAGTTGTCTTTTATAAATGTAAAAATCCTGAAATTCCCTTAAATTAAGGAGAATCTAACTCTAGCTTAATTTTTTTTATTTTAAATTTTTGCTTAAGGAGCGTGCAGCTTTGTGCAACTTTTATTAGTCGAAATTTAATTTACACCCACTAGTGCAGGATTGATGCCACTATTTAAGATACAGAAAGCAGAAGTCATTTCTCGGGAACTTTAAGATGTTATATGCAGGAAAATTCTGCTAATTTCCTATCCTACTGTGCAGTTCATTAGAGTTAACTGTATTCATGTGACAGATGTAAAATAGTCCCTGACTGGACAGCTTGAGAGAACTCCAGTGGGGCCCTTTCCCATAAAGGGTCCCATGAAGCTCAAAGGTCTCACCTGTACTTTGTCTTGGTGTCCTCGTAGTTCTTCTTGTAGTGGCGGCCACTCTGCAGTTTGGTGGCCAGAGCAGAGTGGGCCATCTGAGAGTCATCAGAGACTGACTTGATGCCAATGACCTTGCCCTTGTTTTTCTCATACTGCTCCTTGTATTTGACCTAGAAGGTGACAGGACATGCAAGGAATACAAAGCATCGGCATGATGTTTTCACAGTTCATATACAAAATGCAAGTCTTATGCAAGTGTCACATAAACGTAGTACTATATACTATATAGATACCTTTAAAAATTTATTTAGGTATATTCTTGAGTAAATTTACTGATAACGTTATAATGACTCACATGCTGGCCAGGTCTCTCTTGGCTTTCGCAGTGAGTATGGCGAGAGAGTCCATGTGCAGCTCAAAGCCCTTTTCCCTCTGCTTCTCCCAGCTGCTCTTGTACACTTTCTAAAAGGAACACCCCGGAGTAGCGTCACATTCAAACAGCCAGAAAAGTCACACGCTAGCAAATCTCTTCCATGAAGACAGTCCAAACATCCTCACTCTGATGATTTCTCGTGCTGTATTTGACTATAAAGACAAAAAATATATAAGTGTGATAAAGTTTGATAAAGCTTATACACCCCACTGTGGTTTAAGGCTTTGAGTCGTCAGAGCACTTTTGTTCCCAGTCAAAAATAGGCATTTGTGAGTGAGTCAAAAATGTTGGGCATGAAATGTTTTTCTGGCATGGATATACTCTGTGTTGACTAATCTATATTTATGGACAAATGTCTTTATGAGATAAGATTAAGCAACAGCTAAACAATTTGCACAGTACCTCACGAAAACCTTCTGGTACAGCAGAAACTACACTGACAATGTTGAGGGGACTATAAAAATGCCTTTTATATCTGCATGTACTACAATTATCTTGTGTGCAATACAAAGGTACAGTATAAATTCAATGCATTAATGTTCTGGTCAGTTTAGATAGTGTGCATTAAGTCTGTTAAGATTTAGCTTGTTTGGATTCTACGGGTTTGACGTAGTGCAGGAATATTAAATAAGTTGACATATTGAATTAAAGATTTTAATTGGATTTCTAAAATTATTTTAAACCAATTTATCTGTCTAGTGCTGGCCAGCGTTCAGGTTGCACAATCAGAGCTGTGTGAGACGCTTTACTGTATGAATGCAGCACAGGGAGTAGAGCTTCTTTACAACTGATCTCTCACTGTGGGACAACTACAATTAAATTAAAGGGGCATGACTCGGAGAAACAAAGCTGCTCTGCTGTTTGCACTATAAAACCATGGCATGTGCTTAGTCTTCATCTATTCCTGCAGCAGATTTCTGCAGACAGTGATCGTACAATGAGGCATTACAGCATGGTTATATAATAAAAGCATCATTCTCTAAAGATTGACAGACAAATCTAATTTAGTCTTTACTTCATAAGGTTTATATGAACATATAAAAAGTTAATATAAACATCTCTAAACCATGCTTATAACAGTTTAATAATATTGCCAACATACAGTATATACAGAGTGTAGCACTGATCCAACATTACATACAAGAAGCAGAAGAAAAATAGTCCAAAATAAAATTTGAATATGAAGTTTGGCCAGCATCTATATACATATATGATTATTTATAACCCTCAGAAGGAAAATTTAACTTCTACTGGCTTCAGGTTTATTCCATTAGTTGGTGGTGGGATTGCTTACATTGTCCAAGTATATATTAGAACCTACATATTAAGGTGTAGCGTATCAGAGAATTACAGAAGGTTACCTGTTGCAAAAGGTGCATGCCATGTTACCGTGGCAACACACTTTTCACTGTGATGTGCAGTGAAGGTGAAACACCTCTACTTCCACCTTTGTGGTCTCTCTTACCCCACTAAGAAGGTCTGCATTGGCTTTGGCCTGTCTGAAGAGAGGCTCATCCTTTGTCATGGTGTACTGGTGCATCAGCTGCTCCGTGTCCGCCTTGTACACCAGCTGGACAGGACAGACAGACACAGCAGACACAATGAAACCGGAGCTGTAACGGTAAATCAAAAGCAAGGCATCGCAGCCGCGGCAGGAGAGGCCTTACGTCGCTCTGCAGCTCCTGGCTTTTCTTGGCGTGCTTGATGGAGAGGTCGTCCGCCACCTGGGTGAACCTGATGCTGTCGACCTTCTGACGGTACTTGTTCTGTGCGACGGAAAGATTTATGGTGAGCGCATACTCAAAGTGTGTAGGTGTCAGAGTCTCAGAATCCGAGTGTGAATTTGTGTGACACAGTGATACATACTCAAATACACAAACACACACACACACACAATACATGTCTACTAACATCACTGAGAAGCTCTCCAGCCTTCTTGGCCTGGGCTATGTTCAGACATCCTTCAGTCTCCCAGCCCACTCCCTTCATCCAGTTCAGGTCTGAGCGATACAGGTTCTGTAGGGCAGGAGAGTGAGAGTGTTAGCCAAAATATATAAATGAATGAATGAATGAATGAATAAAAGCAATTCTCCCTTATGATTTTCCTTCCTTTGCCATTCTTGCCTACCTTCCTTGTTTCCATTCCTCCTCCGTTCCTTCATTTAAGCCTCCTCTTCCCTCCATGTATTATCAAATATAATGTCTCCACTGAGCAAGTGCATACTATTTACCTCATCACTCTCTCCCTATTCACTTTTGTTTTCTGTTCGCATGGGGCCCATAAAGCAGACAGTAGGGATAAAATATTGAATATTGCTTTACCTCTGTTTTACCTCTCCGTTATTATCTAGCTCTTTCTTTTTTTGAAGATTTTTAATAGTGATGGCAGTATTTCTGTCATCTTTTTACTTAATATATTATCTTTGTTCATTTTATTTATTCAAACATTCCAACATTTTTTGCATAGTAATTTTCATATTCAAAGAGAGTGAATGTTTTCACAAAATCAGCAGCCAAAACACTGGAATCCTTGTCAGTTTAAATAAAAAAAAAAAAAAATCAACCCCCAGTACACAGTGCCCAACATGTATTTTCTGTGTAGAATTTGCCTTACATACAATTGCTAAGGGAATACATAAGGCTCATTCGCCCCTCACCTCGCTCTGCAGGGCATACGCCTTCTTGGCCTGCTGGACCTTGATGTCATCGGGCATGACGGTGTACTCGTGCAGCTTCTTGCGGTACTCCAGGTCACTGGCGAGCGCCTGGGCCTTCTTGGCGTGGCTCAGATTGATCATGTCCTGTGGCAGGCTGTACTGCGCCTGCATCTCCTTGGAGCCCTTCTTGTACTCAACCTGGAGGGGACAGGATTGAAATTCAGTCAGCTCAGTTCCTGCAGTGTTTATGTTACATGCGGATGTATGAGGAATATACCATTCATGTACAGTATGTGTTTCACTTATTCATGCCGTGACTGATGGCTGCTTACATCGCTGCTCATTTTGGCCACCTGAAGAGAGTGCAAGGTCTTGGAGTCACTCACGTTGACCCCAACTGCCTTTTCCTTGTTCTTCATGAAGGCCTCTTTGTACTTAATCTGAAACACACGCCCATCCATCCAAATTACATCTGCCGGTTGTTACGTCTTATTAAACCCAGTTTGATTTTCTCTTGGCTCAAAGCCCTCTGTCAGTCATACTGTATTTGCGCCCAGTGGAGAAGAATGTGTTGATCTGTGGTTGCTTACGTCACTAGCGAGGTCTCGGGATGCTTTGGCTGCTTTGACCGTCAGTGTGTCCACACCGATGTCGCAGGCCTTGGACTTGCTCTTCTCCCACTCCTCTCTGTATTTTATCTGCAGTGACAAAAGAGAATTTCTGTTATTTTCTGCTACTGGGTGTATGAGCCCAGATGTGTGCACTGAGCGACGAATGCAGCCTCATGCATGCATATGAGTGATTATGAAAGTGTGTTAACTTACATCGCTGCACAGGGCGGCATTGGCTTTGGCCTTTTTGATTTGGGGTAAGTCCTGGGACAAGGTGTACTGGTGCTTGGTCTTTTCATAGTCTGCTTTGTAGTTAAGCTAATGGACACATAAGTTACACATGCACACAGTGCCATCAGTCACTATAGTGTCCAGATATGAAGAACGTGTAGTTAGTGATCACAATTTGCTTTAAGGTGATGAAGTGAATGTTAATTAAGCTGAATTGCACTGATTTGAATTTATTAATGCTGTGTACTTACATTGCTGACTAGCTGAGCATTTTTCCTAGCCTGGACAATCTCAGGTGTGTCGGTCACTGCGCTGTATTTGACCTGGTCGATGTGCTGCCTGTAGTTCTTCTGCAATTGCACATTAAACAATTTTAAGAAAAAAAAATAATAATAAAACAGGATTCTCCAACTTCAAAAGAATATTTTCACTTGTTTACATTTTTTTCATTTGTGCTCTTAGAATAATAATTTTGAGGCGGGACTTTGTACAGTTGAATTTCTAATAAAAAAATAATGTTTTACTTTAAGTTTGAATTATATTTTAGGTAACTCACGTCCTTCAGAGGGTCCAGTTTCCTCTGGCTATGGTAGCCTGGCGTGTCGGTGGCTGGGTAGTTGTATTCCCCCTGCTCCATCCTCTCCTGCTCATTGCCTTGTTTATAAGAAATCTGGCATGTACAAGACGAGTGGCATTATTGGCAGAGCAGCATAACAATTTTCTTTCAGTTACATTTTATTCAGTTTATCACTTCTAACAAGATTACTTCATTCTTATCAGCAATAAGGCAGAGTAAGCATTTATAGTAAATTACCAAATTCAATTTTCCTCTCAAATATATTAAATGTTTTGGGTATTTTTGGGGTAATAACTATTTATTTCTCACAGTTATCATGTTGACGTTAAAATACAGTATATTACATAATGAAAATGTAAAGTATTCAAGGGGCACTTTGCTGTTTTATTTTAGTTGGTTATTTTTTTCACTGGAGGCTTGTCAAAACAGTTCCTTGACCTTTGTCCTGCAACTGCTGGAGTCCCTGCCTTAGTTTCAATGAAGAATTCAAACAACGCCTATGAGCTAGTTTAGAGAAAAAAATAAAGGATGAATTCACTTTTTTTCCGGAGAACCTATGTCTAGTGAAGAAAAATAACCATAACAATTCAAAACGTCAAGCTATCCCTTTGACATAATACCATATCTAAACAAAGCCCATCTAAGGAGTTCTAAAAAATAGACAAGGTGTTTCTATATTATGATACTGTGAGCTGAGGAAGAGCCCTGCAATAGACCTGCTCAGGCTGTATCCCTGTTTTTTTTTTCACCTAGAATAATCTCCAGCTGCCCTCATGACCCTGACTAGGATAAAGGAGTATAGAAAATGGATGAATGGACATTTAGGAGGCATTAAAAAGTATGGCTTACATCGCTTGCAAGCTTCCGGACTTTCATGGCATGCATGATCCTCTTATCCATCCCTGAGTCTTCATAATGGCCCTTCATGTTGTTGGTGTACTTCTCCTTGTACTTGTTCTATACAGAAAACAAACGCATAATACAGGGCTCATTAATATCTTCAAATATTCATTGTTTTGCCTTTTAAAATTTGGACCTGAACACAAGGAATTTGTATACAGGTATTTTTCTGTAAATCTGTTACATTTTGTGAGGTTTTCATGTATTGAAGTAAGTTGAAAGAAGGGTATGTTTTCACACACACATGCACGCACACACATAAAGTCTGTCTGCACTTACATCACTGGTGAACTTGGAAACCTTGACGGCATTTTGGAACTGTGGAGTCTCACAGAAATTGATGCTGTGGCCTTTGGTGTTCTCCAGGTCCTTCTTATACTCCACCTGGCGCAGAATGTGCAAAAAAAAAAAAAAAAAAAAAAAAAAAGACAACGGTTCCATTTAGCAGCAGTTTGATAAGAATATCAAAATGAGACTGCATAACTAAAAGCTGCATCTGTTGTTTCATAGTACTGCGAGTAGAGGTGCGAGATAGATCCCATCTGGCCCCAAAGTGACACGTTGGATTCACACATATGAAGTCACCATCAGTCACACTCCACTATAACACTGCCACTAAGACTAACCTGAATCTTAAGTATGCATTGCTAATGGTAACCTTGATAGTCACTGATTTGAGGTGACTTGTACCACACAAGGAGAAATTTGTCACTTTTGTACAATACATCAAAGCAAAACAATGACGTCTCGGCATCACTCTCTGTACATGAGTCAGTTCACAACAAGTGCTTCTGCCATGTTCCAGTGGTTCAGAATAGATGCTGAAGACTGATACGTTGTTTTTCTGTGGGGGCACAGAACCTTTAGTATTATTGGATGTCCTGTGCCCTTGGGGATAAGCTGTAACCCCACCAGAGAGGCATGTCAGAGATGCTGAAAATTCACATTGGGTGGTTTCATGTCTGTAATGGGATGCACACACACACACACACACACACACACACACACACACACACACACACACACACACATACACACAATGACGGATGGGAGTGCTTCCACCGTAGGCCTCAGTGTAGACTAAATGGTATCTGTAAGTCTGCTCAGACTTGTGAAATGAATGAAGTTCCAGATCCCTATTAGGACCTAAGTAGATTCTGCCAGAGGATACAGACTTAATGCATCTTTCAAGCTGCATGCCACTCAAAAGGTTGTTTGCATCTACCAGGCCATCACCATAAAGACTTTTTGTTCTGCGCTGACCTGTCAGGATAAATTATGATGGAATAAAAATAAAAACCAAACAAGCGTTATGGAAGGCTCGGTGTTTATATTCATACACCCTTGCCTTGTCGCCTTGACTCCTGTCTCCTACCTCTAACCTGCACAGGCTCACCTCACTGACGAGCTTGTTGATTTTGCGGGCGTTCTTCAGGGTCAGATTGTCCTCTGAGGTCAGACTGTGGAAGTGCGATGTGCCCTTCATCTTGTTCAGGTCCTTCTTGTATTTGAGCTGGAAAGGGACAAAAGGAAGGGTCATTTAGAGGATGGAGGAGAGTGAAATCCCTGTTTGCCCCATATGTATTTCTGCAGGATGATGGCATCAACAACAGACAGATTTATAGGCATACACACACACACACGCACACACACACAAACAAGGTTCTAATTTAGTCAGAGTGGGGAGTTTGGAGAGTGACGACATGGGATGCCTGTTCATTGTAGTCTCCAGTCCATTCTGCTTTGTGATGACAAGGCCAGATGATGGATGAAGCTGCTGCTTTTACACTTCCCACTCTGTCATGTTTTGTCAATATTTACAACCAGTTCAGCTGATCCACACGCACTGTTTGGTGACAATTTGTTTTACAGTGGCCTTATTGCAGTGTATTACCCATTGGAAAAGTATTAGAGGTACATAATATTACAGTGTCGGCAATTTGATGGCAACAACAGGGTAACACACCATATAAATAGCTTTATTTATTTATGAACATCTTGTTCAGAGAGTTAAGAGACACCAAGCTCTCGACTTCTAATATACTGGAAAGTAACTCAAAAAGAGTTTGCATTTAAGAGAGGTTTGAGTTATACAAAAATCGTCAGATGCAGTCAGGTTGATACTCACATCACTGGCATGATCCTGAGCCTTCTTGGCCAGCTGGTAGCCAGGAGTGATCATGGCGGGGAAACTCCCTTTCCCTCTCTGCTGCTCGTATTCCTCTGTATAGGCAATCTGCAAGCAGGAAGACAATTATAGTTCAGTTCAGCTTCGGGAGGAGTCTGATAGTGATTCCTCAGATCAATTCAATTCAAATTAACTGAATTCAAAAAGAGATACATTTGCAACTCAATCTTCCAAAAATCCTAATCACTTGTCTAGTTTAGTGAGAGGAAACAAAATATTTTATTACATTCCCTAAACGCTAAGCCCAACAAGTATTCCTAACCAGTGCCATCGTATAGGGGGGAAAGGTGATGACAATTCTAAGGGCCCAAGGCCCACTAGGGCCCACACACAGTTAAAAAAGTGGTAATGAATGGGGTAGAGGGGCCCACACCGATATTATTTCAGGGGGCCCAAAATTCCTAGCAACTGCCCTGTTCCTAACAACGAGAGAGATTTGCAAGTCACTCAGCTGTGGCTGAAATTCAAATGTGAAATTTAAGATGTGGTCACAAGTTAATGGATGAGTCTAGTATTATCTACAGATCCAAAAGTGTCTGGCTTTACACAAACCTGTGCAGTCACTGGGCTAAAAGCACCTGCTACTTTACTGCATGCATTCACTCTCTCTCTTCCATCTATCCTGCCTCTCATAACTATACCAAAACAACAATTTCTTTTCATAACTTAAGAGATTCATACAGCAATCACTGCAGAGCAGTATATGTAAACTGTAGTCTTCACTCTCTGCGACTGCGTGATGCCTGGTGCCTGAGCAGTTACTGTAGGTAAAATATTTCATGTGATTGTAATTCAAATGTAAGCGATAAAAATAATTCAGTAATGTAAAACTATTTCTAAATGCCTTTTTGTGGATTAAAAAAAGTAAGGCATATAAATACCAGGGATCCTATGTATTTTATCAGCTGGTCCATGAGAATTTAACTAACCTCACAAAAACACACTGTCATGTCCTCACCTGGCTGAAGTTCTCCGCATTTTCTTTGGCGTGGACGGCCTCTGCCATTGCTGCCTCAGTGCTGACTTTCCCCCTCATCTCCTGTTCATACATCTGACGGTACTTCACCTGGCAGGACACAAACACCAGCACCAACCGATGATCACAGCACAGTGATCATGTGTGTGTGTGTATGTGTGTGTGTGTGTATTTGCATATTTGTGCACCTTTTTTTTTCACTACTTACGTCACTGGCTAGCTCAGTGGCCTTCTTTGTCACCTTGTACCCAGGAGTGAGATGCGCAGGAAAACTGCCTTTGCCTCTCTGCTGCTCGTACTCCTCAGTGTACACATACTGGGAAAGAAAAAATAATTGATTGGCTATTCTGACCACTAAAATGAATTGCATGCATTATCATAACAAATTACCTCTGCAATTTTAATTGTTTATGCATTATTGACAAAATATGCACACAAAAGTGGCAGTAATACAGCTACTGATAACACTGAGTTAACTCAAAAAAAAAAGGCTATGGAACCAGCTGCCTAATCTTGAACATGTCTTGTCACAGCGTCATATGGTGTGCAGCCAGGCATCGTGAGGTCACCATGAAAGGCTTACATCACTGGTTATCTGTCCTTGTTTCTTTGCCAGAAGCACCTCTGGAGGGTCAGCGAACGCCGTGTACTTTGACATTCTCTCCTCATGGCCTTTTTTATACTCCAGCTGCAAGGGGAAGAAAACGACTGAACTTGATTTGTCCAATGTAGATGCATCGTAAGATCACAGCAACCACCAGCATTTAGCAGCCGGTTTGGCTATGTGGTCCAGAAAGTACAACCAGATACAACACAAGAACTCCATATTCTGACTATATGGTGCAAATGGCATTTGGCTGTTGGGAATCATGAAATATTTTTACCACTAAAATTTCAGTTTTAATAATAGCTGAGGGCTGTGTGGCTCATTAGCTTGCTAAATATCATGTTTACCTTCATAACCCTCTTCAAAATTACTCAATTTTATGTACACAGTCATGTGTCTCTAATCTATTCTTAAATTGTTATTTAAATGCAAATACATCATCACTTCAATAGGTTTTGTATCAGCTGACAGATTACAGGACTGTAAATGTACATATAATCAAACCTGTGTGCTACAAATTAATGACCAAAGTAGCTGCATAACCAGAAGACTTATATGACATTTTCAATATGAATATATGATATTTGTAAAATCATTTGTCATTTTGACAATATAAGGATTAGCTGAATAGAGGTTGCTCAGTTTGTAAGTCCACTTACATTACTGGCCAAGGTATTTGCTGTCTTGGCAGCCTGGTAGCCAGGTGTGATCATTGCAGGAAAGCTGCCTTTTCCTTTTGACTGCTCATATTCCTCCGCGTACTTCACCTGTCAGAGAAGCAGAAAAGCAGGACTTGTCAATTATTCTTGAGGAGTTTCACTTCAAAACAAGAAAACCACCATTCAAATAACTGACATAAACTGACAACTTAAAAGTGATTTGAAATTGAACACAAATTATGATAGATGGCACTGGGTTGCCAAAAAACAAAATTCACCAAGTTCTGAACAATTTGGGCCAATGAGTGTAGACCTGCCTGATACAACAAACACGTGTTGGCATTTATTACCATCCAAAAGCAATTCCTGTTTTTAGTGTAGGGGCATTTATAACAGTAGCAGTTCTGTAAATATGAAATGATGCTAAATGTGTAGATTGGAAAAAGAAACACCTCATGGCATGTACTCACATCACTGATAGTCTTCTGGTTCTGGGACACCCTCACTATTTCCTGGTTGGTCACCATGCCTGAGTACCAGGTCTGCTGCTCTGAATACTCCGACTTAGACTGATACGCCTGTTGAGGTGTGGAAGATAAATTCAATCATGCACAGCCATTCACAAGATAGGCAATAGCTTATATATACCCACTCACAAACTGTTTAATTCAGCAACTCCTTTCAGTCTTTTCCAAGTTTAGTTTCACCTGTGAAGTGAGAGGATGGTGACACCCTGTACTTAATGTAATATGGAACCAAATAAAAGAGAGAGAGAAGGCAACGTTTATTACAGGTTGCTCTAAAGTACAGACAGGTACTTTCCTGCTTTTTTCACCATCATAACTTTTTTCGACTATGCCTGTGTGTTTCTATTTTGGAGACGTTTCAGATAGAACGCCCCAACAGTGACCACTGACTTCAATCCCATTCCACTTCAAACAAATTAAAATAAAGATAATTTGGTGTATTATTTGGGTTCAGCACACACATCAAATCTACTTTGTGGGAGGAAGCACACCGATGCATTTAGGGTGAGGGGCTTGAGGAAGAAAGGCACTGAAGGAGGAGACTTATTGTTAAATGTTAAAGGAATTCCACTCGTAAAATGTAGCCAAGGCTTTTTAGTTTCTGAGGAGAGAAAGAAATTTAGGGTTGAAACCGGCAGTTTATTGTGAAGCCATGGCCAGCTGCTCAGCCTGCAAGGGGGCGGGAGCTCACCTGGCTGGCCATCTGATTGGCTAGGCGAGCCTTCTCCAGCTCCAGGGACCTCATGTCATAGTGGAAGGTGGACATAAAGCGCTCACCATCTTCACGATACTTCAGCTACAAGTGCACATAGACGACAAGCATTAAGCCAAGGCCAGCACACGTCGGCCTACTAGCGTGTCTGCCGCAGACAAATGCATACATGAACACAAGCGCACGTACATGTGCATAGACAATAAAGCATCCATTTTGGGATTTGGCCCAATGGATGCTTATTGAAAGCAAGTGGAAACTGTCTTTTGCAAAGTAAAAAAAAAACAAAAAAAAAAAACAACGCCAGCCTAGCAGATATTTCCCTGTCTTTAAATCCACAGTGACAAAACATGTGCAGTATACAGATAAAAGAGTAATTGAGATTTAAATGCCAAACATCATGCTGTGATTCTCATGTTATCAGCTTTAGATAACCTGAGCTCACATGCTTATGATGAAGGGATAATATTAGTATGTTGTTATTAATAACTATTTAGCCTGAGATGTTCCCAGCCAGGCAAAGAGGAATCTGGCAATGGCAGGGCCAAAATGGAGAGGTAAATTCAGGCTGGAGTGCTGAGCTGTTTGGGAAAGTGCTCAAAACTAATATTGGAATAGCAGTGTTGCAGCAGTATTGCATGGGATAAGAGAGAGGGTTGTGGCACGTGATTTCTGGGAGGCACAATTAGAAAGGTGATTCTAATATCACCCTTACATCTAACTCAGAGTTTTTAAAACTCATTGAACCCAAATTTGAAAAAAATAATGATCTAAGCATCATAACTGGACGATATCTGTTGCGTGCTATGTCTTCTCTCCTATCTTTCCTGTCATTTTCCACTATATACGACCATGAAAGACACGACATCATAATTATCTAATCGCTATGGGCCATAAGAGCTTAGAATATAGAATATAGGGGAGCATATCACTGTTCCCAGAAACCTACTGTATATTCCATCAATGGAATGTTTTCAAACACAATTTCACACATTAATTACTGAACACATACTATCCGAATGTCCATTTTGTTGATGCACCAAAGGTATGGGAAATATTATATTTATGCTGAAGGAACATGGGCCTATTTTCAATTGAAAACTTACACTTACATTTTTTTTTCAGTTTGGAAAAAAAATTATTGAATGGACTGAATATAAATCTGAGATATAAGGTGTCATTTTATTGTGTAGGATACAATGTGATAGAGTTGGCGGTTTGTCTGAAATCTGCAATTACTGGATCAAACGTCAACAAGTACTAATCCTTAAGTTATCTTGCAGCATTTTGCATGCTAGTAGTAGCTGATGAGCTTACTAGCCTATTGCTAATATAAGCAAGGGAGCTCTGCATGGACTCAGAAGTACGTTTGCACGGAGACTGAGGCAGACAGACATGAACAGGTGGGAGGGCAGAGGAGAGGAAGGGAGGTGAAGCTGTTTTCCCTGAGGTATAATTTTAGCCCCTTGAAACATAAAGTGAGCCAGCAGAGGGGGTGTCGCGCCTCTGTCATAAGCACAGAAATAACCCGCGCCGCGCTCTCCATTCCAGACCACGACAGTCACCACAGAGCCGCGGTCTAGAAGCTGCTGCCCACCACTCTCCCTCTCGCTCTCTATCATAAAAAGGGAATGGAAACCCCTTTGGTTTTACAAGCACAGTGACAGTAATGGATACGTCTGCTTAGGGTCAGATCTGGAGCTTTCTTACTGTGTATGTATGTTTCTAGGTTAACACACCTCTTTATTTGTGCCTGTGTGACGTGGGTTGTGGTTGAGCAATCAGTTTTAAGGTAGAATACAGTAGCGTCTAATGACAGGAACATTGTACCCTGTGCCATTATCAAACCTACCTATCCAAACTTAGCTATGATCCATGCATCAGTCCCTTTTCAATCATGTAACATGATCATCTAAATAAATCAGAGCACCCACAATGATGCATAAGACAGTAATATGCATCTGTACAAGCCCCATCTAAGACAGAGAGTAGTCAGACTGTCAACTGTAGACCTTGACTCTACTTGAGACCAATACATGTCTGTCTCATGTTGCTTGTGGTCTGTTTTTGTGTGTGACATCATCCGGGCCTTACCTCACTGCTTGCCTTAGTTTGTTTCTTGGCATTGATGTTGATGGGGGTCTCATAGACACTTGTGAAGGTATTGTTCCTTGGATTGTGTCTAGAGAGATACAGCGGAAGAGAGGCGTCTATTAAAGTCAGAGCTTTAATCAGTTTGGGTTATTATGCTCAAATACAAAACCAAAAGGCTATCCTGATGCATCAACAAGATACACTGATGTTAATTCTACACACACTAAGACCCACCATGACAGCACAGTACTCACACAGAGCAGTATGGCCTCTTCTTGTGGCTGACAAAGTTGTTGGCGGTCAGCACCATCTTACAAACATCACAGTGAAAACACGCTTTGTGCCAGTTCTGACAGGAAAAAAAAAGGTAAAAAACGATGCATTACATTGACAGAGTCGTAACATCCATCAAATCCAGATCTCTAATTCAGCAAATATGGCTGCAATCTAATTCAGCATGTTGGTGCACAATCAAGTGAATGTTTTGAATTGGACCAGACAGGTTCCGACAGATAACATCAGACATAAATTACATTGTTGTGCAGATGGAACTCCTATAAGGACGAATAAGGAATAAGGACAAAAATACTAGCAAAAATTATAGCACTGCATTTGCAACTCATGTAACTGGATCTGTGTATTTGTTCTTAGGGAGCATTGCTGATTTATTTTATTGACTGCTGAAATGTAGTGCTTTTTTTAGTGTTCTTTAAACTAGATCGCATAGCAGAAACCTGCCTGGCTACACACATGTGCTCTTTTACATCAGAGTGAATGGTGAAACACTTTACATCTGTGTCATCCTTTAGCAACGCATTGTTTCTTCTTTCACATCAAACTAATGCACAGATCCATACTGATGACACCTTAATAAGCTAAATTAAGCCAAATTAAATTTTCTATCATTCTGGCATTTCTGTTTACATGCACAGCTGTAGCTGCTGTTTGATTGCAGTCACCTGGTTGTGGACAGAGCCATATGGTGGTTGATGCAGAGGAATGCTTTGAATGGCTCAAATGTTGCCATATTTGGGGTGTGTTTTTCCTCGTAATATTCATCCAATTACGTTTTATTATGTGAGCTACAACACATCTTCAACTGTCTAGAGCCGCGAATGTCTTGCCACATTTGTTCCATATCTGAAAAGTTTGGTTTCAAAACATGAAATCCAACGCTTTAGTGTTGAGTATTGAGTAATGACTACTAGTTTAAATATAAGCCTTAACTTAAACATCAATAGAAATGTCACAATATTTCTGTCTTGCCTGGTCAATGCAGTTGATCTTCTCGGCTGGGTAGACCACAAACCCACACCTGGCGCAGGACTGCATGGTGTCTGCCTGTCCTTTTCTCAAAAAAAAAAAAAACTTTGGGAAAATCACACAATTAGAGAGCGATGTCTGAAGATTAGCGTGAAAAGTTGGCCCACAGCAGGAGGGTCAGCCAGGCAGGAGATCAGGCAGGCAGGCAGGCAGCAGGGAAGTGGAGGAGCTGGCAGTGACTCCCAGACAGTCGCACCGGTGCGTCTCTGGCCGTGATAAACTTAGCTCTGGACTGTGAAAGACTGAAACTGTCTCTTACTTGATACCATGTCCCATGATGGACCAGCCCCCTTTCATGCACCATGCTAGGAGAGAGAGAGAGAGAGAGAGAGAGAGAGAGAGGAGTTAGAGGAGTTGACATGTCAATGCGTATGCGTAATGATCCTGAGATGGAGAGCTACTTCAGCTTTGGACACCTCATCCAGTGTAGAAATAGGAAGAGGAACAGATCACATTCTGAGTATAATGCACTGTGCAACACCTTTTTACTGCTGGACACGTTGGTGAAGTGAAGACAAATCTATTCTTAACATGATCCACCTCACAGACGGTACATTTTCTATTGTGATAGAGGGTTTGTTGTGACCTTATTGTGTGTGTATCTATCTATCTATCTATCTATCTATCTATCTATCTATCTATCTATATTTACAAATGTGTGTGTGTGTGTGTGTGTGTGTGTGTGTGTGTGTGTGTGTGTGTGTATGTATGTATATGAATAGATGTAGATGTATAGATATCACAATATTTACATTATTACAATAATATTACACAATATTTCAATAATATTGTTATAGGATCCAATGTGTGTCTTCCGTCGTAGTATAGTCTATTATGGGATTACTAGAGGTTTTTTTTGTTTGTTTGTTTGTTTTATTTGCTTTTTGTGTTTTACCTTACGAGACTCATATTTAGCAACACTCCTCTTTTGTCCTTTATAACAGTCAACCCTGTGTAAAAAGCAAATGATGCACACTTCATCGTGCTCTTGTTCAGTTGGCGATGCAGAACAATGTGCTGAACATATCAACCGATGAATAATAATGTGAACATCAGGGAAAAAATGAATGCAGAACAACTGGATAAGCCAGAAAGAGGGATTAAAATGCGACTTGCGCGAGTTATGAATAACAAATCTGGCGGAGCTGGGGAGTGACGTCAGGTGTGACGCAGACGCGCACTTCACGGAGGAAGACGCAAAAAAGTTGGTTTCGTTTTCTGTTGACGTTTTCTAAGAAACAGATTGAGCGGTGAACTCTCAACTCTACGGGAAAATAACTTTTTGCGCATTAAGCTTTAGGTAAAGTCGCATACAACACGTACACCAAAATGTAAGTTGACACCAGCGTCTCTTAATTAAAAAAAAAGAGCGTTGTTTTTATTTATCGCTAACTGCAAGCTAGCTAACACATCCTGATAGTTAAAACTGGACTGTTTACCTTATGCTAATTAGCTAAACATCTTCCTGAAGTGACCGAGGAGCCTAAGACATCTAATGTAACTTATGTCTGCTTATATAATACCTAATATAAGTTGTGCGATAATTTGTTTGTGTGCCTAGGCGTTGCCTGTAGTATTTTTAAAACTGTTTTAGCAACCGGACACTGGCCATATTGTTAGTAGTTGGTAAAACCTACAGGTTATTGTCATGTTAAAGTAACCTTGGTGATGCTGTAAGGTTAGTTTGTTGAAATTAACTAAGAAGCCCAGCTTGGACCTGTCTTGCTAAACTCAGATGTCCGGAGACAGAGCAGAGGCTGTCGAGGTGGAGGGGAGCCTGGGAGACAGCACAGATGCCAAGCCTGACCGCAAAGGGAGGTTTCTGCTCTTTGGCAGGTGAGTTCCCCTGCAACAAGCGAGGAAAGACCCACCTAAAGTATGACCTTAAGCAAGATGAGGACTGTTTAACTTCATTAGTAATTAATTTAACCTACTTTCCCTATTTTGAGAATGACTGTCCTTGTCACAGCTTTCGCTTTCACCGTTATTACTCTCTAAGTACACTGTAGGGCGTTGAATGATCCAATACTGGATCAATAACTGGAACCCTCCTGTGCTAATCTTATCTAGTGTGTATTTATTTTGGACGGGACTGACATAAATACACATGAACCAGTGTGTCCCCCTGTAGCAGTGCATATCTGACTCCTAGGTATGGGTGTCGTGTAGGTTGATACTATAATAAAAGAGTAATTCTAAAAATTTGGACCAACTTTTGTTGTTTTGGAGGTAAATTACGACAAGCCACTAATATTTGAATTTCACATTTTTTGTCTAGTAACACATGGTTCTTTTATTTAGATAAACATTTACTCATGGTCTCCCATCAGATGACAAATGAAACTAAAGTGCCTGTGCTTGCCATACACACATTTCCTAAGTTAGGTAGAAGATAGTTATTAGATTTTGATTTGGAGATACACCAGTGTTGTACACGGGTTATATTCCTTGCGTATGAAGGGGGTAATGATTCGTGTCTAGAGATGCTGTAAAAAATTGTAAGATGAGCCCTTGATTTGACCCAGCAACCCACTTTGAGGTCATTTAATTAGTGTGGTGGTGCAAGGGGGGTGAAAGCAGTCTTAAACTCAATTTTAGGACTGGAGTCAGTCTGAAAGTGGCCCCAAACTTAGACTGTCATTTGTTGCTGTTGCATTGCATTATGGATGTGACATTTGAACTGACAAAAGAATAGAGTTGCATCTCTATTTATAAGACCAAAAAAAAAAAAAAAACATAGTGTAGAAAGACCCACTGGAGTCCTTCGAAAAGTCTCTGTAAAAAACACTTTAAAGTAGGTGAAAAACAAACAAACAAATGTACACGGGTGTATGGGTTTATGTTTGAAATGTGTAACTTTGTAACTGATTTGTAAATGTGTAACCTGTGTGTCATGGTGGCAGGCATGAGCATGACGAGCAGGAATCCCTGTTTGTCCCATGCTGTGTCACAAGGTGGCACTGTAACCCCAGAGGTGTCAACTCAGTTTCTGTCAGATATTGGCACTCAAGTATGACGTCTACGTGCTCTGTCTTGCAGTTGGAATTTCTCTTCCTCCTGTGATGGCAGAATAAGAGCAGACAGTTGTTGTGTTAACATGAAACATTTTAGTAAGCCATAAAATAATAGAGGCCACTCCAGTGTGAGACTTCACGCTGGAGTGGCGGTGGTGCTTAAATGTAGGCAAGGGCAGTGTGGCTCAGGATGTGTCCAGCATTTTTCTAATAGTCAAAGGTTGCTGGTTTGAACGCTGGGTTGTCTTGGTAGCAACCACTTCTGATAAGAAAGCTGGCTTCCTCCAACAGCAGAGTATGAATATGGTTCAGTGTGAGACATGCATTGTAAAGCTCTTCAAGTAGCCGGTACACTAGAAGAGTGGTGTATAAATGCCATCTATTTAGGCTGAATAGTTTGTTACATAATAAAAAATGAGCTAACATTAAATTTGGCTGCCATACCTTGCTGTCTTAATTGCTACAGAATGTGTTTTCCATTGCCACTCATTAATGGCGTCTGCGGTGACTCATCAGAAACAGAGCACCCTTGTAACTTTACGACTGTTGGTTCAAAGTGAAAGTGGAAGTTTTACAGTAGGTAATGGCCATGACTGGGTAGTACAGCGTTCGATCCATACCACCTTCAACTCAGCAGCGCGACATGACATTAAATTTAAGCTGCAGCCTAATTATTATTAGTAATAGTGGTAGCAGTAGTATAATCCTCAAAGGAAAGTGTCTAATAAATTAATAATATAATGTAATAATGTACAATAAAGATGCATTTCTAATTGCTGAAATTTAAGTCTATCTGTTTGCATTTCTTGAACTTTTTGGATTTAAGTTTATTCTTGTGCCAAGTCAAGGAAGAAATATGTTAGAAAATTAGGGCTGGGTAAAAATATATATTTTTTATTTTCTTGATGAATCTCAATCATCATTTGAGCTTATACTAATTCTTAAATCTTGAGATCAGTCTTTTAATGTATGTCTTTTTTCAGTGGGCTCGTTAAGATTTTTGCTCAATGTTTGTAGCTCGCCTTTCATCCTGATCTGCTAAGCCAGTAGCCTACAGAAGCTGACCAAATGACATGTTTTTGATGAATGAATGAACAATGTCAGGAGCCTCCACTCTGAGGTCAGCACCATCACGCCTAAAGGCAGATGTCTTGATGCATGTTGGATTTAAAAAACACAATATGTGTAATTTGCAAAATTGGTATTGGTGTAGGTGAAATATCCCTGACTGAATTATTATGAAATCTAATAGAATCGAAATCGGTATTGGTATTGAATCGAATTGGGACTATGTGAACTGGAATCGAATCGAATTGGGATTTCAGTGCCAGTTCCCTGCCCTATACAAAATACTAGCTGTCCAGCTGTTTGGAGCATGTTCAGCGTAAGGCTAGTAGGTGATTTTCTCAGAAACTGACGCATTTTAAGTGAATCCCTTCTCGTATCTCCATCCAGCTTAAAGACTGAGGCTCCTGGCCACACACAGGATGCGTGCTGGTACAGGTGGATTCTGTGCCTGTCAGCAGAGGAGCAACATGTTGCCCTGTCTGACCTCAGCAGGGAGCGGGGCGCAGGGGCCATGTGTGAATAGGCCTTTAGAAAGCTCTGGCGTAGTGGCGTGGCTGCTGACTCAGGGGGCTCACAGTGCGCCGCCCCTGTCCTCAGCACACGCTGGCCCAGTCCAGTCTCCATCCACCACAGAGAGCATGTCAGTATCCTAGCACACAGCCAAAAAATAAGCGGCCAGGTCCGGAGAAACTAACTCTTTCAGGGGATAAAAAAAGAAACAAGACAAAAGCAACGCATTTCAGATGCAGAGTGGCGTAGCACTTAATGACGAACCCAGGTAAGAGAGATACAACCGCCTCGTCCTGCTCCTCAACCCCCACCCACCTGCTCCACTGCTGCCATGCCCAGCCCACAGTACCACAGAGTTGCGGCTCTTTGCCCACCCTCACTCAATTGTTTGGTATGTTGGCACAATTTGGAGGGGGGAGGGGGGCTTCAAAAAAGTTCTGGATCACATGTTTATTAGAATATGGCTGGGTTGGCTATGTATGCATGTGGGTGAGTGTTTGTGCACGTTGCTGGGTATGGGGTCCTCATTGTTCCAGTGCTTGAGTAACCTGATGACTAGGCTCTTCTGGAACAAGCATGGATTTTGTGAGCTCCCAATGGCCCGCTGTGGCTTAGCTATCTGGATGGATCCTTTAAAGAATGGAAATATGACAGGTCTGTTGGAATTGCCACTGGTGAAAGATTTCCTCTGTCGCTGAATATACCGTGATTTGCTTATGATTTTTCGATATCCGCGCCAACCAACATGTTATAGCTTCTTCCTGACCTGACAGTGGATTACTGTGACCGAATTTGGCCATGACATTAATGCCTCATTTGAAAATGTATGTACTCTGAGTAAGTGGTTCAGGGTGTTTTCGTATTGCTGTGCGCTCTCCTTGTGTCGATGTTGGAAGCCTTGACATACGCAGGTGTGTCTTAAAAAATTTCCACCTGCAAGACAGTGTCATCTACTGTTCGAGTCAGGGATATTATACAAATTTTAACTGCCTGCTTACAGTAAGTAGAGATCCGCAAAATTTTAAGCCCCTTGACTTCTGCCGTAGAGGTTGGTAGTGTTGAACAAAAAGAATATTGTTATGATTTGTTTTTTCTGCTATATTGTGTTATTTTTAGCAATACACATTTTAATACACAAAATGATAAACTAGACATGTCAAAAAACAGTTGTTTTTTTTTTTTATTAGTTTACGGCTTAATTTACTATGTAGTCTTAATTGAGATACCACTGTGGAGATTTTTTTAAGTGTTTACTTTTTAATATTCTAGCTTTCCATTTTTCTCCGACATTATTAGTAAGAAGAATAAGGATGGCCAGACGCGGGAGCAGGACTACTCTTCTGAAAGCCATTACAGAATTGTTTCACCAACATTCCAGTATAAGATGAGCCACCAGCGAGTGGGCAAGTGCATCATCATCAACAACAAAAACTTTGACGAAAAGACAGGTAAAACGGGGGGTTTTATAAACCGATGGTAGATTTGAAACACATTGCACAGCCGCCCCGATTCCTCTTAATATTGTCATGAGTAATCTAAACAAATTGTCTTCACAGGGATGAATGTACGCAATGGCACGGATCGAGACGCAGGTGAGCTGTTCAAGTGCTTCAAGAGCCTGGGCTTCGATGTCTGCATCTACAATGACCAGACGTGTGAGAAGATGGAGCGTCTTCTCAAAGAGGGTGAGCAGTGCAGTTCTCTGTCATTCCCTGTTGATGCACCAGCCGTTCATCACACTTGGCTTAATCGCTCATAATGGATCGAGGGCATATCGGTGGTGTTCTCATTTAGATTTGATGCTGCCACCAGTTAACCTAATCAGGGTTCATAGACATGTAAAACCTAGAAAGGGTGTTCAGAAATTGTGTTTACAGGAATGTACACATATAAAAAGTTTCTGAAAGGTTACAGAAATATGTTAAAATTTTTTATGTCAGTGTGAATATAAGTAGCAAACTTGGCTCTTAGCTGATATAATGACCTTTGAGGAAATCATGAACCAAATAGCAAATACTTTGATTACAGTATGTCACAGTAAGTCAAATAGACCTGGCCTTCTATTATCAGATCTGTAGCAAAACAGAACATTTTAATATAGTTTTTGGCAAATGTCCGTCCTAAAAACATGCTACATGTAATAGAGTAGCCATGGAAAAACTCTGTGAATTTGATCAACAAAAATGTGTAGCCAGTCTGACATTTGCAAAAAGTCTAAACATCAACAACTAATATTGCCCTGTTTTAAAATGGCTAGTAATTTAGGAATTGGCCAACAGTATCGGATGATCTTTGTGGCCCCTTGTTGTTATCCTGAACTGGAGATCATAAACCATTCTGCTTGATGTTGAGAAAGCAAACTAAAATGGTACTAAATAGTTAGTGTGACTTTTTAAAGCATTTCTTAAGCCCTTTTCTAAACTGTTTCACTGAATATTCTCTTTTGGTCAAGGGCAAAAGCAGCAGTTAGAAAAAACAGCTTTTAAAGTGCTTTGGGATTTTGTGTTGTTTGATATCGAGAAACTGTTCCTATTATGTGGACATTTAATTGGAAAATTTTCAGCGACGGGGAATTAAAAATATATACTAGAAAGACAGAAAGTTACCTAGATCTTGTCTATAACCTACAGAACAGATCTTGGTTACATTATTTTCAGTGGGATAGAAAGATGAAACTGTCATCAGCTCTGTTAGATCCACCAGTTTTCTAATATACACTGTAGTTTATTTACTTTGTTTTTTCCACTTTTAAGTTGCAGTGTTAGCTGCACACACAGGTTCACACTCAAGAAGCTTCAGGGGTGCTATTAGTTTTTGTCTTAAAGCATCAGCAATCAGATTAGCCAGCAAGTGGCAGTATTGTAAAAAGAAACTACAGACATCACAGTGAAATCTTTTTCTATTAGGCCAAAAATGAGCACAGAGATTACAAAAGGAACATGACAAGATAAAAACATGAGGATAATTAGCAGCCTTAAGAATCACCTGTCAGCTCACATTAGACTTTATGTCACGCTCCAAGAAACCTTGAATATGAATATGATGATTATGAGATTTTAATGGACGATGTAAAAATATTCATTATTTTAAAGATGATCAGCTGATTGCAACTGAGACTGTTGAAGCTTGCTTTGTTTTTTTTCTTTATTTAGCTGAAGACATTTTTCACTCACATTGTCTGAGCCAGAGCATGTCAGAACTCAAAACTTTAAACGTATTTTAATACTAATGAGTTTTTAACATTTTAATTAAAACCTGCATGAATATCTATGAAGCATGTATGGCTGAATAAATTCCAAAATTAGATACTGCAACCACTAATTCATTAGCGAGGCCTGAGCTGAACAAAGCGTGTTTGTGTGTATGTGTATGGGTCAGCCTCGGAGGAAGACCATAGTGACAGCTCCTGTTTCGCCTGTATCCTGCTAAGCCACGGTGAGGAGGGCATGATCTACGGCACAGACGGAGCCATGCCCATCAAGACCATGACCTCGCTGTTTAGGGGTGACATGTGCAAAAGCTTAGTCGGCAAACCCAAACTCTTCTTCATCCAGGTAAAGTGACCTTGTTTTCTGAAAAATGGCTTCAAAAAACTTATAGGTGCAGTATGCAGTATTATCATTTTGCAATGACAATCATATTTCAGATATAGGCTTAGTATGACTTAGAATTTTGTAAGTCTAGTTTTGTGTCTTAAGTCCACTGATGTGATAGTTCAGGTTCTTAACCATATAATGGTATTTTCTACTCCAGAGGAGTGTAATAGATCCCCCACGTTTGACCTGTTAACTTCCTCCCTGTCATGAAAACGAGCACTGCATTGAAAGCATTATCCAAAATGAATGAAGAATACCTGGACAACACAGACAATTTTGAATGGCAACCCAAAGCTAAAAAGAGAAGATTCAGTATTGACGCTCTTACAGCCATCTAGCTTGCGAAATGGCAGAACTACTTTGTTTCTCTATCACACCGCAGCCTCTCCCCTTAGTGCTGGATGTTTGCTGACCTGGTTGGTGAAGCCATTGTGTTGGAAAAGAGTGTTGATAATGGGTCTCAAAGAAACCTGTTTTGTTGTGCATCATTCAAAACATTTTTCAGCTTTGGATTGCTACTTGAAATCGTGTTGTTTAGTGGGCCAGGTACACAAGTTTTCTATAAGAACAGTCCTGGTGTAGAGCTCGTTCCTGCGACAGGAAGAAGTTGATTGGTCAAACTTGAAGGATTGATTACACTTGTATGGAGTTTCAAACACCACTATAAGAGCAGGAAACCAAACTATCACTTTAACTCTGATCAAGCAGGGGGTTAAATCAAAAGTCCATCAATAGCTCATCAATAGAAAATTGGAACTTAAATTGTTGTTATTACTGAGAACATAATTGCAATGATTGAAACATTTTCAGTAGCTCTGCAGAGATGCATAATACTAATAATACCAGTTACGGCAAAGGCCAAATTTCTAGCTTCTGTGATGATGATGTGGCCTCTCTCATACTGTGCTATCAATATAAAATCAAAGTTATTTCCAACCCTGCTTTTAAATTCAGTTAATTTTTAATTGCCTCACCAGGTCATCGTTGAGAAAGCTACTCAGGATCTCAATGAAATGTCATTTCATTTACTTCACCAGGCTTGTCGGGGTTCAGAGTTTGATGATGGTATACAGACAGATTCAGGTCCTCCAAACGATACCCTGGAGACAGATGCTAATCCAAGGCATAAGATTCCTGTAGAGGCCGATTTCCTCTTTGCCTATTCAACTGTGCCAGGTAAACCCCTGTTTGTAATTAACTGTAAAGTCTGTGCTTGGAGTGCTGAGTGAATGTTCAGGTATTTTGAATATTAGTGAATGCAGTGTGTATTTGTTTGTCAGCATGCACGAACTTGCCTGCAAGTGTGCATCTGCTGCGTGTGTGTTCGTTTGAGCACATAGTTTATGGACTGACCTGTGCTGCTCTTCCAGGGTACTACTCATGGAGGAACCCTGGGCGCGGCTCCTGGTTTGTCCAGGCACTCTGCAACGTCCTCAATGAGTTTGGCAAGCAGCTGGAGATCATGCAGATTCTGACTCGGGTCAACTACATGGTGGCCACCAGCTTTGAGTCCTGGTCTGAAGACCCTCGCTTCAGTGAGAAGAAGCAGATTCCCTGCGTGGTCTCTATGCTGACGAAAGAACTGTATTTCAACTGACTGCCAGTCTAACGGACACAGACTGACTGTCTGACCACCAGACTGACTGATTGACTGACTGACTAGACTGACTTGACTGACTGTTTCAGGTATTGACTAAGTGGTCAAAACATTCAGGGATGATCCTGGCCCAGCGGGACACTGCACATTTTGGGCATGTATGCCATTTTGCATGTTTTGCTGGGCCCAAAACAAGCTTTCCATGGGAAAGAAGTATTTACAGTGGCACTCCGCGTTCATGTGTTGATGGTGATACTTGCCTCTTCTTCAGGTTATTCTTCAGAATAATGACGTCACATTTGATCTGATCTTTGTCGACAGGCATTGTGAAATATCCATGTAGTTCTACCAACCCGGAAAATTTGCTGCCATTTTTTGTGGGTTCGGGGAATCATATCTGAATATGCGCTTCTCCATTTTCCAGCATTTGCAATGGCTTTGATACGAGTCATAGTGTACATAGTGGACAGGATTCTACAAGCTTATTTGCATGTTATTGCATGGAATTGACTCCTGACTTATTGAAATTATTACATTTTGTTCCCCCTCTCCAGAAACAAAACCAAAACTAGTCCAGTAACAATAGATTTCTACATTGCACTTTGCCTTAGATATTATGTGCACAATATTCTGTCACTTGCACTAAGTAAAATCAATTGGACACTAGGTGGCAGTTTAATGTCATAGGAGCCTTTGTTAATGAATCCTGTCCTACCTTGATATGTTGAACTTGATTTTGCAGCCTGTACTAATGGCTCTTTTGAGATGCACTAGTCAATGTAAAGCACTTTCCTTTGGAAAACTGAATAGAAAATGTTGACCAACGCTGTTAGGTGCAATGTAAGAAATGAAAAAGCAGCTGGAAAATGGACCAGATCATTTTCAGCTATCCGTGTTGTAACATTTTTCAATTGTCAGTGGTAAAAAAGAAAAAAAAAGTGCCAAAACACGTCACAGTGCTCATGCCATAAGCTCAATGTCTCATCTCTCCTAGCAGGTTATGCTATGTTAGTTAGTAGCTGCATGCTGGCATACTCATGTTCCTTAATGTGTCCTATTAATGGATACATGTAATTTTACACAACTTATTTAATGGCTAGGAAGATGTGATCATCTGCTATCTAATGAAGAGTTACATGAGACTTTGGGTCAAGGGCATAGTACATAGTCCACCCCCATAACAGCAACAAACATTTGAGATTTTGCCAGTTTTTTAAAGGCACTTACATTAATTCAAGATGCTGAAGACTTCAAGGCTGGCAATGAAAACTTGCTTGTTGTTCAAGCTCAAACAAGTGAAGTTAGTGTATTTGCATATGATCAAAATGATGCACTTGTCCTCTTCTTATTGGTCAAGGTCCAGCAAACCATCGTATGAATTTCCCTTGATGAAATTTAGACATGCCTCTTTACTTTCCTCTGTACACCGCATACCAAAGAAATATGCCTCAGATGGAGGACTTCAAATGTCTAAATCGTCATAATTTGGGGAAATATCATATGATGGACAAACTGGATTCTGGCCCAAAGCACAAATGCCCACATCGTTTCACTGTATATCAGTGTGGTAAATTGTCAGTCATAACATTACTACAGTAAAAGCTACCTAGCAATGTCTTCATATTTCTTATTGCCATACCGAAAACTAGCTTTGCATTGATTTAGAATGATGTTAAAACAAAGATTCATATAACAAAAAAGATATTTTTTAAAAAAAGATCCAAAAAAAGTTTTGACTTATAATTTGCTTTAATATATTCCTTTTAAGCATATTGTGCTTATTGCTGAACACTATTTAAAACAAATACTGAAAATATTCCAAGGAAATGAAAACATTTTAGTGAATGAATTAATTATTGTCATTGTGTTATGTGATAAAATCCAAAAAAAGATTATTTTAATGATAGACATTTGCTGGGGGTTATTATAACGTACACAAAGTTTATATCTGCAAATACACCTTGTTTTTGTCAAAAAGTTAGAACTTTTCTGTCTGTCAATCACAGAGGCAGCTATTACTGGTGGTGACAAGTCTGACCATTCACAATCCACATGTCCACAATGCATGCTCTCATTGTTGCTGCAAAGTTTTTGCATTATTCACATGATTGCATGTGTCAGTAACTTTGGGAAAAAGTTCAGCAATGGCTTGAATTTCTTTTGATATTTTCCTTTTTTCGGTCTTTGTATTTTTTCATCAGTCATTTTTTAAAAAATTTAACACTATTACACAATATTTCTAGGTGCCAGAACCGTGATCAGTACTCTGGCTTATGGTAGACACTTTACCCATTACACACATACTGTACCTGTCCAATGCAGACACAATTCTTGAATCCTCTCGACACATGGATCTCTGATCAGTGATGTGGTGCCCAAACTGTGCTGAAAGGAGTGTTTGCTCCACTTGTTTTGGAATGGAATTGAAGGGGGAAAAATATTTTTAGGGGTAAATTTTTAAATGCTTTCCAGTGTTTCCAATGCTATTGTCCTCAGGAATATTTTTGAAAAGATTTGGATAAATGAATGGATGGATTAATAAGAAAGAGTATAATCTGGCCCCATTTTTAATTTGGGGCAATACATTGTTTAAATTACTTCAAATCAGAGGAATGCTTATGTAAACATTATTTTATTGTATTAAACATCAAGAATATATTGTGTAATGAGTTATGTGGTTCTTATTTTGTCACTTCATCTCGCACGTCTGTAAACTCAGAGAGCACACTGACAGGCTTCTGTATTTTACACAATGAAATAAGAGTTGTGTTAAATATGAGACAATCAAAGACATTAAATATCAAAATGATAAGCACACCTGAAGATTAAACGGCTTAAACCTATAGCCAGCAGAATTTGTGCCCTGTAGTGGATGCAGTGATACCACAGAAAAAAATGTATTGAAGTAAAAGTACAATTTCTGACTTTACAAACACTCATGTACAAGTAGACAAATAAGCTACTCAGTTACAGTAACGTGAGTAAATGTAATTACTTCCACTCCTGCCCCACACAGTGGTATTTAAAGCTGATGTTGCACTGTGTTGTCAGGCCAAGCAGCTAATGCGCATGCCCCAAAGCACCGTGCATTCTTGGCCACCTGAGTCTTGTGTCTGATGCCTCCAGGGCTCATGCCACACCTCAGAGGGTGGGAGCTGATCTAGAGGCATCGCAGATCTGAAGAGGCTTCCAGTTAGTCCCTTGGTTATCATGACCGGGACATATTGCCTGATGGAGGGTGTTTGTGAAGGTGCCAGCACAGAAACAGTGGAGGGGAGTCATGGTGTCAGCACCAAGAAAGCACACCAAGCCCCCGGGAAAGCTGCAGTACACCCCAATGCGAGTGAACTGTTTGCCCGCCACTAGGGGCAGCTCATGCGGGACGCCGCCGTGCCAGGCTGTGTAGTCTCCAGTGAAGTATTCCACACACCAGGACTCCCTGCCGCGGCCCAGCCAGCAGTCCTCCTCGCGGCCTTTTCGTGGGATGCTCGGGTAGGTGAGACCCAGCTCCCAGTAGGTCTTCCCACTCACCTCCACCTCCCAGTAATGGCGGCCCTCGCTGAAGCCTTGCCGACTGACAACATTAAGAGTGGTATCAAAACGGGAAGGCATCTCTGGGACGTCCTGCCAGGTGTCTGTGTAGGTGACCAGGTCGCCTTTGGGGGAGATGATCAGTTTGGGGTGGGCGGTGTCAGGGTCAAGGACGACATCTGCTGCATCTGATTAAGAAAGAATGGATCAATCGTTTGTTTCTCCTAGAAAAGGTGAAAATATGAAATTCAAGGTTGAAATGAGAAAGAAATGTATTGCTTTTCCCACTGGACTTCACAAGAGATGTGGAGTTGCCATGTTTACCCTAAAGCAAACTCAGTGAAATGACAGAAATGGCCAAGAGAAACAAAAGGAACACTGATTGCATGGTATTGCAACTTGACCTTCATGTACGCCTCTAGTGGTAATTTGTAACTCTTGTCTTGCTGAGGAACAAGACTCTACTTAAAATGCCAGTCTCCTTGTGGCCCTGGGTGAACTCACTCACAGCTCTGAAACAGCTTCTTGGTGACAGGGACTTGGGATCTGATGAACAGCAGCAGATTGATGGTAAGACTGAGAAGCTGTTCATTCTTGAACTGGTCCGTGTGAATCAGGTCAGGATCAGTCAACTTCAGCGTCTCGGAAATTCTGATTACAGAAAAAGAAAGCGATTGGAGTTGATATTTTGTACAGCACTTGTACTGACATGAACAAGTAAAAAAAAAAAAATAAAAAAAAAAAAATAACTGAAAACAAGATTACGTAAAAAGTTTTGGACCTATGGAAATTTGGTCATTTTTATCAGATGGCCGATGGTATTGGCAGATCCAATTATTCTGGAAATTGTGTCTTAAGTACTGATTCATGATATGAACATATGGCATAATGTACTGGAATAACATGTTCAGGAAAAACACTGCCGAAAAAAATCAGTATGGTTACTCTGTGTGGCTACACTGTGTGCTCAGCAATTATGCAACCTCTTTCATTCAAACAGACAAGGAAGTGTTCACGGTGTGGACATTTTCAGTAAACGAACAAGTGGCTAAAAGAAAGAAACAAGAGATATGTCTGGATAGGAATTTCCCAAATGGTTTTCCTGCTGACGTTTCCCGGCTGCTTACGGACAATTAATTCTGGGTATGCATTAAGAGTCTGATTCATCATGTATTACATCACCTCACCTGTCAGATGGGACGCTCAGGTATTCCCCTCACATCACAAAACATCCAGGTCTGGTAATCACCAAAAGAACAGATTTCCCACAGGTGTTTGTTTGCCTTGGTATGTCTCAATGGAATTTGTTGTTGTTTAAAAGACGGAAGATGGAAGTATACAGTTTTTTTTTTTCTTTTAATACTTAACTTCAAATTTCTACCTCTTTGCATTGCAATAATGACTTTATGTGGCAGTTTTTTGTTTTTGTGTTCAAGTTTATGAAATGTAACATATATAGTGGCAAAAAAACAACCATTAGTTACTTATGTGAACATACCTTTTTTCTGTTTCAGCAGCCTAGGTAAGGCATAGAAAGAACACATACTAGTTAGATGGTTCAGACATTATAATGAGTGTACATCTTCCAGAAGTGTTTTCAAAGCCTTGGAAATGTTATCATGTGAAAACGAAACAAAGGATTCCTCCTCGAGGTTACCTGAATGTCCATTTGTTTTGTGTCCTTCTTCACCTGGGCACTGATGTTGGCCAGCTCCTGGTCCAGTTCCTGGGTGAGGTGGTAGCAATCTTCAATCCTCTCCTCCACGAACCTCTCTGTGGCCTCGTGCTCCATGTCCAGCTGGGTCAGTGTGATCCTGAGGTCCTCATCCAGAACCCGCTTCATGTCCTCATACTTTTTCTTGATCTTGTCCTTCACTTCATTGGTCTGTCTCTAGAAGGGGAAATAAGATAGTGGAGAATATCCAGTATAAAAAGGGTTGGACCTCTAGGCCATGTTGGATATGGTTGAAATTTACCATATTCAGCCACTGGTCTATTGAAGATATTTCAAACCAGGTAGAGTGCCTGATAGGATTCATTGGAGTGTTATCCACCTCATGAGCACAGTGTTCACTTTTAAAGCAATAATCTCATAAATACAATCAGTGACTGACCTGTGGAAGCATGCCAACATGAACTCATAATAAAAAGATTTTCTATTTTGAATTTTATTTCACCACTGCCCTATTGATATTTTAAGCAAGTGTGATGAGTTCTTTTATCATACTTTATATGAAACATCCAATCATTGTACACTTAACTGGGTGCCTTTGTTGTTGAAGGAGCCCACTCCTCTGGATAGCGAGTCATGTGGTTGTGTATAAAATATTCAGAAGGTACCAAGAGATTCAGTTCTCAGCTAAGCATTATAATGGGCATGATGTGTGATTTACAACAGAGGTTTTCAAATGCCACCATGTTATGGAGCCCAGATATTCATACATTAGGCCATGGGCCATCATTTGATAAGATTTTGTCTCAGTAGTTATGTGAATAAAAGCTATGACTTAAATAGTTATAGTGCATATTCTAATTGGGATTGTACATTGTAGTGGAAATAAATTATTCCCCAGTTTCTAAAGGACCCCTGTGGGACCCTGGCCCCTCATCTGAACACCCATTCAAAGCATCTAAGAAATTATTTTTATTTGTTTATTTATTTATTTTTACATAATATAATATCTATAGTTTGCAGAGATTGCTGAAATAAACAAAAACACTGAGTCAGCAGTGGTCTTGTGGGCGAAAAGCCTTTTTGATGCGAGAGGTCAGAAAAATGCCAAGACAGGCAGACCACAAGTATGCAAATGACAGCTCAGTGCAGAGGGGGATTTCAGAATATATTACAACCTTGAAGTTGATCGGCCATGCCAGGTTCCAAGTCTGTCAGCTAATTGAAGAGGAAAAAGCTAAACTTTATCTGGTCTGATGAATCCCCTTTCTGGGGGTAACATGTCACAAAGAATACATCATATCAAGATGGTTTCAATGGGAATACGACAGGGAAAGAAAAAAACAACATTCTTTTGCACACATGTGAGGCAGTCTTAGCAACAGTGACAGTCCATAAAATTAGACTTCACACTTAAGCAAGTGCTTAAAACCCTTGACTGAAATGTAACCCCCTAATAAATTCATTTGTTGGTGTGCAAGTGCAGACAGCGTGCAGGTGTTATTTCTCTATTTTTAGGAACAGTAACTTTAGTTCATACCAATGGCCTGCACAGTCCCGAGATCGTAACACAGTACAGCACCTCTGAGATCAAGTGAAGCACAATGTTTGCTGCATGAATGTGCTGATGAAAAATCTTCAGAAACTGCATGACATGATTGTCTCAGCATAGACCAAGAACCTTGTGGAACGTGTCAAGCACCTTGCTAAATCTATGCCTTGCAGAATTCAGGCTGTTCTGGAGGCAAACAAGGGTGCTACCTAATATTAGCTGGCTATCTAGGGATGTTGTGTAGTATCTGATGACAACAAATTCAGTAAGTTCCACCACATGGCCCCTTTATTTTGGAGATGTAGAAGGTAGGCCAATGGAAAAAAAGGAGGTGGGAAACAGACAAACGTCAAAAGACTTACCGTCATCTCCACCTGCTTGGCTGCGAGTTTCTTCATCCTGTACGCGATAGCATCTCTTTGTCTCTGCAGGTGTTGCTGATGTCTCAGAAAAGTTTCCTTTGAGACACACAGAAAACAAAAAAAGTGAAGACAACCAAAAAGAACCAGATAAAGCACTGCACATGAAAGAGGCAGAAAGGAGGACTATGGGTGCTGGATCAACAGTGTCATCATGGTGTTCTCTTATGGAACCAAAGGGGAAGTGCTTACTTGAGTTTTGTCTTTGATTTGCTTTTCATTCATTCCTGCTAACCCTTTGCCCTTCAGCTTCGAACCGTTCCTTCTGTCTCACCTCTCGGAACAGTTTTGAAGATTAAACTCAAGTCACCAGTGAAGCCACAGCCACCAGAGCTTTTATAGTGCTGCCTTGGATGCCAGGCCATTATTGTTGGGGAGGGCTTGGGGTGGTCTTGTGATCTCTGCATTGCCCCTCACCCTCCACCTCTACTGTCTGGGTGCTCTGAGAAGCATGCACCTTGTGCCATTAATGGAACTGGGAATGTCAATCTAAACTTTGGAGGCAGGGAAAGGAAACAAGGCTCTAGCAAGACAAATGTGGACTGGGACGGTAGGACAGACAGGCAAACAGTTGCTCAATGCCCTACTAAACAAGAAGCTCAACAGAGCTCTATTTATTCTGACTTGACCGTCCTTGATGTATGTGTGTGTGCTTTCGGCCTATATGCATAGAAGTTATAGAAGTTTGCGAGACACAGATGACACACTGATGGTCCTTGAAAGTTCACGAACAATTCTTTTCCAAACTTGTGTGTCAAAGCGGCACATTGAGAAGAGCTGCTTGAAACATTTCTTGCACCTTCAGGCTAAGAAAGTTAAATTGGTCTCAGCCCACACGTGTTTTAAGTGCTCGCCATGACCCTGTCAAGCCTTATACACACATAGCAGAAATGGCTGGTACATATATACAAGTGGGTAAATGTCAAATGCATCAGAAGTAGCTGCCCTGTTAACTCCACTCAGCCTAATGACTAACATTATCCTGGCCCATTTCTCATTGGAGCCCATGTAAGAAGTGGCAGGTAATTTGCTTCTGTAAACTGAAACGTAGCTTATGGAGTGTATGACGGTGACTCCGCTGATAAATCAAGCTTTAATCACTCTAATATCCAGTCACCTGCCTCTGACCTCCAGAAACTTTCTCTAACTCCTCCTCTCTTCTCATCCACCTTCCACCTACTTCTCCCTCCTCTCTTTCTACCAAAGGGCTTGTAACCTACTTTCAGAAGAAGGTTAAAGACACCCAGAGCTCCTTTCTCCTGTGTCACTCCCTACCTCCTCTCATTATTTCACTATAACTCTCCCTATCTTGCCTGAGGCCGTGCTAAAAAGTGTCTTCACCAACAGACCAAGGGCAAAAATAAGTAAAAAACCAAGCAATATATGAACATCATGTGCCCAATAAGGGGTAGAGACTCTCTGCCTTCAGAATGGCTCCAGTCCTTTGGGGAATGCTGTCATACAAGCCTTGACGTGGCTATAGTGGGACCTATTATTTAAGAAGCAAAGCCTTCAGTTCACGGAATAATGAATGATGAAGGCAGAAATCTAAGAGGTATCCCCCTTTTTTTAGAAATCTACCTTTGACACTGGTTCCAATTCCGAGACGGTTCATTCTACTGAGACACCGTTGTCCTGCAACTCCTACAGCTCATCCAGAATACTGCCTCATCTTCAGCCTCCCTTCACGCAACAGATCATGGTCCAGCTTGTGCTTTGGTTTTGCCTCTTGTGGTACCTAGACCCGTCTGCCCCCGTATCATCAATCCAGCCAATCGCAGCACTCCCCATGGCTCAGCAATGGTGGAATAATCTTCTTACCTCAGTGAAAAAAGGTAAGTCATTTCCCATCTCCTATCATAGGTTGAAATCCTATCAGCAAATAGTAGCACATATCTCCTTGCCCCCCACCCCTTTCCCTCAATTGCTAGAATTGCAAAAATAAATAAATACATTAAATTAAAAAAAAAAAAAAAAATGACACTAACATTTTGTGGTCACATTAACATCATTGTGTAATCTAGGATTCTTGCTTAGTCATCTCTCTCTGGAAAACCTTTTACATTTTCAGAAACTAAATTTGTTTTCATCTCGCCCTTGATGAATTTTTGTGTGAAAGGATGTCATAGTTTCAACATGACACCAACAAATGCGTGCTGGCTAAAGTCCAAAAAATGTAAAAAATTAAATGAATGTTCCTCGGTGCTCTGATAAGGGGAGTTTCCTTAAGGAAAGCTGTCTGAAATCCTGTACTTAAACAGCACAGGACACAGACTGTAAAGCCAGGAACCAGAAACACCACTTTGCATGAGGAATACCTCTTCACTGTCACAAGAGAAACCTTCAGCTACCTCCTATAGCAGCATTTCACAAAAGAGAACAAGCTGAGCAGGATCTCTTCACAGGTGCTCCACAGGTAAGCATGCTTATTTGTCTCGCCAGTTTCTGCTGTTATAGTTTATGTGTTTTTACTGGCATTCATTTTTTTTTATTCCTGTATGCTGTGGAACAAACATTTTGTTCATTTGCTAGATGAATAACATTCTCTTGTCACTGCCTCTTAAAGAAAGTAGTGACTTTTTGATTATATAAACATATCTGTGTTAGAGCATAGGCAAGATATGATGATAATTGATAAGTAAGAAAAATTAAAGTGACCAGTGAAACCATAACATGTGCTGAATAATGCACTCTCATGCATGTGGACAGTATCAGCAGCTTACTGCTCTCCTGCCCTACATCATGCTTTGTCTTCACTGAGGGATGAGTTTGTTTTTAATCCAAAGTGAGAATAGTCTGCAGACTGAATTAAAATTTGCTCCCAAAATTAAATGGCAGATTGCTTTTTTAATGTTATCACCTTATCTGTCTGGCATCTGAGTATCTGATTACATGTCCATGCTCTATTTCTTTCGGTATTTATGAGTCTATTTTTAACACCATACAATGTTGATTTAAAAGCTCAACTGTTTTCTGCTTGCTTTATTTTTACACTGTTTTGAAGAGACGTTTTTATATTGTTTTTCAAAGGTGCCACAATGAATAGGAACCAGAGGAACTCAGGTAGTATATCACACCTGGAAATCTCTTTGTCTGTTTCTATGTTTGTGTCACACGTGTTCACTGAGACAATAAGAAAACCAGTTTTCGTTTGCATCCGACTTTATCTGGCCTAACTCATCAATAGCAGTGTTTTCTTACTGTTGTGCATGCCATTTGTCTCTTACCTTTTTAATGTTTGTTATGTTTTGTTATTTTGGCTTCTTTCATGCTTTGTGCATTTCCCCTGTATAGATCCCTGGCTTCTTTCCTCACATAACACCTGCATAAAAACAACAGTGATCTAATAAAAGATTAAAAAAAAAACAAAAAAAAACAAACAATGGGCTTCTTTTTTCTAGGTAGAACTGCTGTGTTCTACAAACCAGTGAAAGTGATGAGATCTGGATACTTCTACAAATCTCCTGGCTCAAAACTGCTCAAGTCAGAGGTGAGTTTTATAAATACGTTTATTTCTAAAAGTTTATTATTTATGCCTTTCTTTGTTGCTTTGCATTTTTTCTCATTTCTACCTTATCTCTTTGCATTGTTAAATTTCTTTGGCAGAAATCATGGAAGAAGCGTTTTTTTGTGCTGTTCAAAATAGATGAGCAGGAGCACCAGCTCAAGTACTACAAGAATGCAGATGACAGGGACAGGCCGCTGGGAGGGATAGACTTGTCACAGTACGTTCTCACCCCAAATGCCCATGTTAAAGAGTCAGTTCACCAGTTTCTAAGTCACCTCATAATGGTACCAACAATAAACAACATACAGGATCTTTAACTGTGTCAACAGCCTTCCACAAGTCTCTAATCATGCAGTATGCTGCCCCCCCTTTCCTCCTATCAGGATTTCGCTGATGTTTTTGAGCCCTCAAAATCACCCAAAGTGGGGATGGATCCAGAAGATCTTCAGGTGTCCCCCCTCCTGTGTGCTCTACATCCGTGTTAGCGAGCGAGACTACTTCCTTATTGGAGAGAACAGGTCAGTCAACTGGTTTTCATGAGAAGGATAAATCACTCAGATGGAATTTATGGTTTTAAGTATTGCATTACATTGCATGATATAAACCTCCCAGATGCACAAGGCAATGTAAGGCCAATTCACTTTGACTAATTTGGTGGAGTTTGCTCTGAACGGACAACTTGAGAGCAGATTTTGATTTCAGTTATCACCAATTACCACCGAATTAGTAGCAGTGCTTGAGTATTTGTTGGTGATTGGTGTTGGGGATTTTAAGAGCAGAGGATATGCAAATGAACACCTAATAACTCCCAAAATAAATGAATAAATAAATAAAATACATAACAAATCTTGATCAAAAGCTCTGTCTGTTGAGGTTTGTGAAGTTTGTCAAAATGTTGAAAAATTACATTTTAGTATGGTTCTTATGGTTTATTCTAACCCTAAATCTTTTGTTTGGAAAATGTATGGGATGCACACACTCTAAAGCTGAGATTATGTTTCCAGAGAGAGTGGATCTTAATCTTGTAATGGCCATGGACAGATAAACAGTGCCAGATACATACACATTTGATAACAGGTTATTATAACCAAGGTCTGGGCCGGTCGTCCCCTGCGAGGCCTTCACTGACACTTTCATCACAGCTCATAAAACACATTTTCAGAGTTCTAAAACAATCAAAATGAAATTATGATGCTGCTCCCTTGTTTAGCAACAGGCAATCAACTGATAATGACTTTGGCTTCCGCTCTGCCCCACTGTTTTAAATTATTACTAAATGTCTCTATTTCCACTTTGCATTTGATGTGATTTTGGAATTGAATTTTAAATTGAATGTAATAACGATAAATTGTGGACTCTGAAAATAAATGTTTAAAGTGTTTCAAACAACCTCCATTTGTCCATGCTCTCAGCGGTGACGTGGAGGACTGGTTCTCTGACCTATTTGAAGCCCTGAAAAACCGACCACACAAAGTCGGCAGCTCTGAGGTACACTAATTTGACTTCATTTGGCACAAGAATGTTGCTGTGTGCTTCCTGCTGCGTGTTGAATTTTTTTATTACAGATTTGCAACATGTTTTAGGCCTGCATTTAGACTTACATTAACATTTGTTGTCTACAGAAGTCTTTATTGCATTGTATGCATTGCCTCATGTCATGTTTGTTCATCAATCAATGTCTCTCTCTCTCTCTCTGTTTTTTTTTTTTTTTTTTTCTACTGTAGGATTTGTCTTTTGAGCCGCATGTGATCACTGGGGTAAATATAAATCACTCTCTCAGCTATCAATTACTCTGTTGAACTGATAGTGGCCATGCAAACGCTGATAATAAGTAACGTCAGCAAACCATATCCAGAATAGGCGGCTACAATGTCTTCTGCATTTGCAAATGACCGTGAATGGAGTTATTGCATTTAATCTGCAATCATTATCTATGATCTCACAACTTAAATGCCCTCCATCTGAATTCACATCATCATAAGCATTTTCAAAACATCTAATTTTATTATAATTTAACAGTACCTGCAACACTTTTGTTATATTTAACCATGCCTATTGTTGACAGTCTATCAAGCCAAACCCTATCACCTCATCCTCCAAAATAGCTGTCTCTCTTTTTCCTGTCGCTTCACGCCTCTTTCAAAAGAAGCATCGCTCTGCCTCTGTGCCGGGAGAAGTGGGTTCACAATATTGCAACCAACAGTTCATGGATGAGGCTAAACATTTGAAATGACCGCACTCAGTCTGATATCAGCTCAACAATACACACACAGATGCTCAGTCAATCCAAAATTTGTATAAAATAAACTATCATTTCTTTTGATACATTCTCTTGACAGTATGGCCAGTTAAACTCACAGTAAATGATGCATTCAACTTCTGAGTTAAACTATTTGCTGATGTATTTGCCAGTTTAGACAGTATTCACAAACACAACAATCTGCTAATCAGTAAACCTCACCCTAAATCAGCGTGTGCACAGCTGTTTATGATCATAAATTCATAAATCAGCTGCTTTTCATTGCTTAAATGCCCACTGAAGAGCTTAATTAGAATTGTAGTTTTGTTATAAAGCACAACTTTACTTCACATCTTTAACTATTAACTGTAATAGTCTTTAGTCATTTCCATTACTAGTTCTTAAAGGGTGCTTTCTTTTGTTTTTCAGGGAGATGTGAAACTACGGTCCATGTCTGATCCGCCCCCACCTACACAGGAGATGCGAACGGTACAAATCCTCACCTTGGCTGGATATTTCTTGGTTATTCGTAGTTTGTGAATGACCTTCGGGTGACATATGATGACATGAATCCGGGTGAAAAATATTATTAGATCTACACCAGTCAGAAAGGATTGGTGATGAAGATTAAGAGACACAAACAAGATGGAGCATTTTTATACTTTGAGACAAGTGAGGTGTGGACTATGTTGTAATCGGCTGCAACTCACTTTCTGGACGATGTCTCTGGGATTTTGTGCATTCAGATTTTTAGATATTTTGAGGTCCTTGGGTGATATTTTTGCTCTTACCAATTTCATGTTGTTTTCTGATTGGCCCTCAGATTCAACAAAATTCAAGACCCTCCTCAGAGCCAGTCTATGACTACCCAAAGTCCTACCTAAGAAGCCCACAGGTAAAGGATGGCACATGAACAAGAGCGGCTCTGTGATTTCAGCTTTAGGCTTTCGTTATTGAGGCAAATAAAGACAGAGCAGCTAATCAGTGGATCATTAATAATTTATGGGGTTTTCCACCTTATCACCTCCCACATTGTGTTGTATTATTACTTGTGTTTTTTAGAAAAGTGAGGAGGACATTAGAGGCAAGGATGACACCAATATGTACATGAAGATGGAGGCAGTGTGAGTGATAATCCCCATCATGCACTGTCATGTATACACTGGATGTTTTCATTTCGTATATGTATTCAATATAATCGTGAGTTTGACAGTGAATTGTCTGCTTGATTTGAGCATTTATGTGAACTTATTTGTTTATTCTTATGCATTCGTGTGTAACAGATATGAAACAGTCATGGTGGCAAAATGTGCTGAACTAGAGACTCAAGAGTTGTAAGTATGATTTATAGAATACCACATTTCTGCAGGAATAGAAGTAAACGTAGACATTCGGCTTTTCAAGTTTTATTTTTAAAAAATCAAATTGAAAATGTGCCAGTTGCTCTTTTTGCCTGACTCCTGGGAGGACTGTAAGTTGTGTTCTCTGTTTCTAGGGGGGGCGTTCCAGAGGTAACAGGAGGCAGCCTGCTGAGGTCTGTCACTCAGGTCTATGACAAGATGAAGATGCAGATTTCTCCACTGCCCGAGGAGACAGCTGCTGAGGACAGGTCGGTCTGAGCTCTGCTGCAGCTTGTTTTCTTTCAGCCTCCTTCTTGAAAAGACCGGCCCACCTCTGCCTCTCCTCCCTCACACATGAGGCCATGTGTATTTTTGACTTGCGGCTTTGTCTTTCGTGTCACTGCTCCTCAATGTTGCATGTTTTGTCAGTGTCCCAGCTACTAAAATAGCTCACTCGCCAGATTTACCAACAGTAATCTCTGTGTTTCAACTAGCTAGACTGTCAACAATGATGGTGTTATTTTTACTGCAAGATACTATTGGCACTCCTGAGCCGGTGAAGACATAAGAATTTCACAAAGGCAGCTCAGAGCCAGTTCGACAAGTTGTCTGCTGCGCTGACATTGATATGATGCCAGTCTTTGTGCTTTGCTGCTGCAACTAAACAGTGATGGTGCAAGCATTAAAATAATTTAGATTAAATGGTTTGCAACATCGTAAATGCACATAGTGAAAAACATGGTTAAAAAGTGAATTAATAGCAACTCACATTAGAGCAGCAATAGTAATGCTGGTCATGTAATAGTAATATATGGTAATAGTAGTGCAACTGACATTGTAGTGCACCACTGAATTTGGTTTAGATTGTAACAAGTGGCTTGTAGCATGAGCCAGTTGCTTCCAAGATGAAGAAATGTATCATATCTGTGACAAAAGTAGCACTGAAATTTTATAATAAACACTTTTTAAATACATGAAAATCATTCTGCACAAGTGTCGGTTTGAATTTAACTATGTGCCATACTGAGCATTCAAAAGCAGTATGTGAAGAGAAAGCTTTTATTCGGCATGATCAAGGGAAGTACAGCTGCATGCCACAAAAATGAATAATACGTTTGAGCTTAAATGAAATTAGTTCATAAGGAAAGCTGTGAAAAACAGCTGTGAGGCTGTGAGCATGTTTTCATCGCTCATCATCCTCTCTGCTTCTCATTCCTTTCTCAGAGCTAAAAAACCTGTTTGGTGGATTGGTCGCTCTGGCAAAAACCACTCGTCTTCACTAACCTTTGCCAACCTTGGACACCTGCCTGCCCACTAATTGCAGCTTGCGGGTTTCGCTTAAACAACAAGAGGCCATGCTTTGCAGCTGTTTTAAGAGCAGCTCAGAGGTGTTGTTTGTCATGATGCAAATGAGAGTGCACAGAACTCTCACTGCTGTTCTGAAAATCACAGTAAAGCTCACTAGGCATGCATTTGTAAAGACATACTGCCCTTCAGACCATTTATACTGTAAATATGGAGATTTAGGGGATGCAACATGCGCTCTAGTTGTATTTCTAATCGCAGCAAAGAACTCCCTCTCAGCTGATATTACTAGGCTATGAGAGAAATGGTTGAAGCTTAAGGTGGTGCATGTAACAAAGAGCACATGTTGTCTGAGAACAGATTTATGGCACACATTTTCATGGTTGAATTGTGCACTACTCCATAGAGATGAACTCAGTTTGGTTTATTATTGGCCTTAGAGGAAACTTTCTGTTAGAGGTGCATTTTAAATATGGTAAAAAAAATTTTAAAAAAACCCCATAACTTTCCAAAAAACACTCTGACTTTGACTTTGTCCCTGACACTGGCTTCATCTCTTGTATGGGAAGTATGGAAATACAATATGGAGGTCTCTGTTCTTTTGCTTGGCTGACTGAATTTGGTGCCAAACCATAGTTGTGTGGTATTTCTGCTTTTTGCACTGATGTTTCATTTGCTGTACTTTCACACTGAGGGGAAAAGTTTCTCTACAAGTCACACATTGTTAAAATTGTACTATTTTCAAAACACTCGCTCTTTGAATTACAATGTACCTTTTTCATGTTTTTGTCCTCCAATTCCTTTTTTATTTTTATTTTTTCTTGTTCATTATATCATAAACCTCTAAGTAAATGATGATAAAAAGAAAAGTCAGAGGATGGAAATGAATGGTTTATGATGCATGCTGTATTCTTCTTTCATTTATGACTTTTGTATATGGTTGTGTGATGTAAAACATGAAAGTCATTAAACCTCAAGCACACACTGCTCCAGCACAATGCTGAGGGTGTGCATTTAGTAAAACGTAATCGCAAATGTGAGGGGAACATAATCGATAAGTTGTGCTTTTACAGTGACGAGGTGAAGGACAGAGACTCGAAGGACCTGACAGACTACAGCAGCAGCTCCAGCGAGAACAGGGCTGGTTCTCCTGAGGAGATGCTGAGCGGGCAAAATCCCGGCAAACTCGAAAAGCAAAGCTCCAGCGAAAGGTGAGAGTCACTGCAAAGTCTGGAATGAACTGAAAAGAAAAGAAAAAAGTTACAAAGCAGACGTCATAATTTGAAATCTATGCCCTTTGTACTGAGATTTATCATAAAAATGTGCATGATGAGTCTTTGGAGCTCCTTGTCTGGCTTGTTCAGTGGAGCCACAGGAGCTGTCTGATACTCATCCTGTAATATAGAAAGCATATGAGCACACTAATTTGACAGCTGAATTACATGAAAACAGGGAAGGATGAATGTTTTGAAATCCCCTGCAATGAAGGCCTTTCGAGGAATTCCTGTTTGCTCGGATTTAGCTGATACCCTCGGCAGTTTTAATATAAGCAGCTTACTAGGTTGGTTGAATCGCTCAGAAGGCCAGAAACCATTTTGGGAGCAGTTGTGGAGTGAAAATAAAAGCAGGCAGCAACACATTTATGATATGATATGTACTATATGATGTAGATGAACATGTTGCTAGACCAGTAAGATTTGTTGCTGATGATCTCCAGCAGCAAACTGCAGCATAATGAACAAAATGCAAAACACATTACATCTGCACAACATACATTTTTTGCTCTTTGGATACTCTTTTCCTCTTTTCCTTCCAGGCAGCCATCAGTGTCTGCTCATTTTAGCGTAAGAAAATCAATTTGGAGAAACTTTAATTTATTACATGTAACATCCTGGCCAGATTTACTTAAATTAGTTACTTTATCATTGCGTGTTCACTCAGTTTAATACCTCATTGAACTGAAACAGCCCAACCTTTGACTGGCACATTTACATACTAGTGGTAAACTCTGATATCTGGGACTTCATAGCTGACCACCAAACAGGATCGCATTCATGTGCGATCTGGCTCAGAAATGAAAACAAATAATAAGCTATGGACCGGGCTGCTTCTTGCTTTAAAAAAGTTAACATAGTTAGTAAGGTTAACTATCAAATAGAAATGTGTTCTTTATGATTTATTGGTAAACCTTCAAGGCACCATTCCTCTCCGTTGCCTTGGGAAACTCGCACTACAGCATGTGTCTCCCTGCCAGAAAATAGTCCCTGAGGAAAGATTGTTCTTTAACTAAATTCAGCCGTCCATGACTTCATAACCTTGACACAAATGTTAGCCAGAGAAGCAGACGTGTGTGAGGTAGCAGTATCACCTGAACATTTGAATTTAGAAAATGAAGATATTAAGTACCTAATCAAAGATCTAAAAAGGTATCTCGTGTGTAGAGATGCACCAACAGAGTGAGGAAATGTGACACCAGAGAGCACAAATTCTTGCCTGTTCTTGCCTGTCTTTCAATCAAGCATTGGCGGAACAGCCCTGGAAGAAAAGGACATAGAGGTCAGCCGTGCAGATTTGAAGAAACACCTGACGCTCATGGATGTGGACGGGAAACCATGGTATGTAGACGTGTCAGACCATTTACTTCATTGAAATGTAAATGTTGCACCATTATAAGACAGACTGAGTGCTTCAGTTTGGCCTGTTTTGATCCATAAAACCTCAAGCAATGCAGCCCAGGAATGTAGACTACTCTATTGTAGATACAAGAACAAAGGGAAGATGTGGGGTGTCTTGTGCACATTTTTAAAATTAAAACCATTTAAAATCATTGATTTTGCTCGGCATATGTATTTTGAAGCGCTGTAAATTGCGGCAACTTTTTTTTTTTTTTTCCTATTTTGCAGTGTGTTTGGGTGGACTGGCCAGCAACAGACCGGGTGCCTGTTCCACAAGGGAGACCAGATTCTGGCCATCAATGATTTGCATACCAGCAGCGTGGAGGAGTTCAACTTGTATCATAGCAAGATACTGAAGAACCAGGTACAGTCCTGTGGAGCACACAAACCTAAGAATACATACAAATACCATGATATTTGCATTTTTAGGCATGCAGGCGCGCTATATGTCTGCTTGGAAGTCAAAACGTTTCTCTTTCCAGGTGAAGCTGACCATCTTGCGTCTACCTGGATGCCAGCCTCTGCACTCGCCCAGCTACGTCTGCAGTGACTGAATGGGAACCGGCCTGCAGAGCTCCTGGATGTGACAGCCACTTCCCCTGCACGTCTGAGTGTGTTGAAATGACTCTGTAAGGCACTTGCGTATAGACAGTGTGTCTGTGCCACATATCGACCACTTTGGAAAACATGCAGACACTCCGTTTCCAAGGCTGTGGCCTCTACTGCCAGCTGATCTACCGCCTTGTTGAGTTTACTAGATTTTAAACTCTCGAAGTACAGTTAAAAGTTCTTTTTCATATAGCAGAATATCCAGTGTAACATGATAAAACACGTCACTATTTATGACTACGTGCTCCGTGTGTAAACAGTGACTTGCAGTTCCGAGTATCGCTGAATCCATTTACCAACATTGTTCTATTTGGGTGAAAGGTTTGCTCATGCCAAATAGCTGAGGGTGGTAAGAGGAAAGAAAATGAGAAAGGCAGCTTGTTGTACTGGTAGGTACTTCTTCATACCTCCCGTATGATGTGGAAACACAACAACAGCACAAAAACCCCCTTATCGTCCAACCCTCAGGAGCCAATAGAAATGCAGCTAAGGGTGAAATTAAACCTTTGTACAGTAAATCGGCGACGTGTTGGGCACTTAAGAACAGAGATGAAGTCTGAATCTGAGTGCAGAGCGGATTTGCTTCCCTTTGTGTGTGTTGTCAAAAGGACCCGCCTACACTCATTTTGACGTGTCTTATTAATCAAAGCCAAAAAAAATGTGACATGAGAACAGTTGTGCACAAAATTATGAAGGGAAAAAAGAATGAAACAGTATTTTGGAAGCTTAATGACCCAGTACAAAACTGTGAGGCAGTTTTAAGCATGGGTCTTAGACTAAAAGAGGTTTTTAGTTCAAATGAAGAACTAATGGGGCCTTGAGGCTGTCTTTTCACAAGGTTTAGTCAAAACAAAGAAAAGCGTAACCTAAAGTCCCATCACTGTGAGAAATCCTGGTAGTTACAAACTGGTGTGATTTTCCTCCCTGGGAATTAATCGTCAAACTTTAAAAACCAGTATGACAACATTCTTGTCAAAAAAAAAAAAAAAAAGTTTTCACCAAGGAGTTAAAAAAGCTTGATAATATTGCCAGCCATGAGCAAGACCAAGTGAGCATTTGAAGGATATTCTGAAAACGTGGCTGTGTTTTTCCACTGCCGTCACACAGATCAACATAGAGGATCCTTTTGAAATCATCTTAGCTATGATTTGCATTTGCCTGTTATTTATACTGACCATGCCCTGTTGTGTCTTATTACTCATGAGAGAACAACCAAGTTGCTTGACTAGTTTGAACGACATCACCGGTAATGCTGGTTCATGCAGGTTACTAAATATGCTGTGCATGTGAGGAAATTACTAGGCAAACCATGTCTGGCTTGTTACATTTTCTTAAGCACACATATAGATTTTTTTCATGACAGACATATCAAAGTATCATTCCAGTAACTATCTCCACAATGTGAATCCATTCATGCTTTTGGTGACTAAAGACAGACCATGCACACAGTATATCCAGACTTAACTTTGCCCTACTTTTCCCCTCAGAATACTTTTCCAGTAAATAGGTGTGGATGCATAACAGAAGCCATAGTGAGAGATTAGTATTCCATGTTGTTCACACCTCAAGGAGAGTCTGGCAAATTAATATGCAGATGGAATAGTGTCTCACTCCAGGCTGTGTTTCACCTGTTTCTCTGTGATTGGAAAAATGACTGGTGTTTCACACAACAGTGTACACCGCACTGAAATGTAGTTGTTGTATAACAGGGTAGATGAAGACAGGGTGTCAAGAACTGAAGGTTGTTGCAGCCCTTTTTTAAAATTATGTCCAGTCACCAAAGACCCGAGGAGACAAGGACAAAATTTCCTTTTAAACATAAAACAAACATCAAATGACAATTTTCTCGTGGAGTTGCTGACGTCATTTTGAGACAAGGCCTGTTCCCTTAAAGTCGCACAACCTATTGCATGATTAATGGTTGAAAAGGGTAAAAGACAGATGCCAGATCTTTTTTTTCTTTTCTGCAAATGGCTAATCTTAACCTGTGCTGCTCAAGCTGTAAATACATCGTTACAAATGTGTATCCATTTAACGTTATACCAAGATATCAAATGTGACCATTGTTTATATTTGTAAATTAATCATGAATAAAGCTTACCAGATTTTTCTACAAGAAAAACACTGCTTTTTTTTTTTTTTTCTTCAAGAGATTTTCAAGACCGGGGCATGTGAATCAATAGTTTTGAGTACAGGTGACATGCAGAGAATTAGCTATGCATGTAACTTTTTAATGGTGAAGCAGCCAAATACGTATCATAACACAATGAATTTGAGTTACACAAACTCTGAAATGTCATTAGATTGTTTTCAGCTGCTTCATTTCCAGAAGCCACAGAATATGTCGTTAAATAGCCTGTTCCAATTCACTAATTTCTGGATTCAGTGTTTTGCTGAGGGACACTTGAGATGGGCTTGAACCCAGCCCGTCTCTCTACTCACTACACCACCCTGCTGCCCAGAATAGATACTGTACTGCGTGATCCATTTTCCAGAATTTGAAGGTTACAGAGGAATATCACTTCAATGAAGAATCCATCTTGTTTTTCTTAAGGTCTGGTATTTGATTATCTTCTGGTTATTCTTAAGTCTGGCTGACCTTTTCAAACATAAACAACTCTCTTCCGAAATCAGACACCAAAGAATAAGCGATGTCTTTCTGACTAAATGAAAAAAGGATTTTCAATAAGCCTCTGGTCTTAAACTTCAATCCAATTTCAGGTTGGCTAGACTTTGAGACATGTCATGCATGCCTAACAGGGGAATATGGCATGGCATGCTTATTAGAAACATCTGCCTTGCTGCAGGTAGAGACAGTAACAAAGGGATTACGACATCAGTTGGTGCCTTAGTAAAGTGGATTATGAAATAACCCAGTATGATACAGGAAAAGGGTGAGAGGCAGGGGTGGCAGAGGGGCAGTGATTTGACTGGACATGGGATAAGTCGGCACAATTCAGTATGTAATGTGCAGTTAACGTGGTGATAGAGTCCTTGCTGTAACCAAACCTACCATTTTCACACTTTTCGGAGAAATCATTTTGAGGTTGGGTGGAGCAAAGGCAAAAAAAAAAAACAGCACTATGGACGAAAAACACGCTTTTTTGCAGCTGATTTTATGGCACTCATAGTTAAATATAGCCATTTCCAGGGCAACTTATTTTGAATTTTTTTTTTTTTTTTTTTTTTTAACATTTTTACATTACACACAGCTAGGGTGGCTTACTGCGAGAACTTTCTTCTGGAAAGAAATCTAGCCAAGACATTTTGTGAGAATACTGTCAGGCAGAGGCTGGGATTGTGAAAGCTCGGCTGTTGTGCCCAAGGGTGCCTGGTTTAGACCACAATCTGTGTGACCCTGTTGAGGCTGGACTGAAGCCTTTCTACTGTCGCCAATACAAAATACTGCTCTCACTTTAAAAATGATTTACAAGTTATTTTTTATGGCCACTATCCAACAGTGTAGTCTGTGTACTTCCAAACACACCTCCAAAGTTCCTGATAGGCACACCAGCTGTCAAATTGGCACCAATGGTACGAGCAAATCCGGAAATATGAATGTTTGAAATAGCAGAGATAGCTGGTTTAGCTCGCAAAAACAAGACAAGGCCATCTTGGTAGTCAGAGCAAGGTCTAAAGCTTCAAAATGTTAGAGAACTGAGTTTAAAATAAACAAAGCTGATTTTAACAAATATGTTTCTTTCTGAAATGGTCAAATAAATCTTAAATATTTAAAAAGGTTGCCAGACACAGAAAAACAGACAAAATTTAAATATCTAAAGACATTTATTTCCCATAAAATTAAGATTAAAATACATTATATTACATTGTTGAGAAAAATACAGAGGTAGCCACGGCAGGCACAGCTGAGGGTCCATTTAATTCTGCACCATCAAACAGATCTAACCGTAGAAATGCTGCATGTATAACTGTACTTTATTACTGTAGGTTTCAGAGTCAGCAGTTATCTCAGCTCAGTCCAATATTGAAAAAACACAACTTTTCAGTTAAGTTGGTTATAAAGAGCAATTTCCTTAACTTTCTCTGCAGAGTGACTGATGGAATTCATGTCTACTTGCTCTGTGCAGGAATGCTTTGGTGAAAAGCCCAGTGGTCCTAGTTGTAAACAGTCTCAGTAAAAGCAATTAAATGAATCAACTTTTGTCAGTGAAAATGACAAGTAATACAGGTCAATACTAACGGAATAGGTGTTTTCTCTTTTCTTACTACAGACACCAAGTATAAACAATTATAAGGCCGGATGCAAATATGCATATCTAATTCACTGTCAAGTTTAAGATTTACGTTTGGCTTTGGCTTCCGCAAGCCACTCACTGAAACACTTCTCCATGGCCCTCCTGCTGGCCCAGCTGCCATTGTTGACTGTCGGGATGATCTTAAGAGGTTGAAGCCACTGGACGAACCGCTTCATCTCCAGGAAGCTGCTGTGTTCACTGTACGGGATTCCTGTCAAGAGAATCGAATGGTATTTTGTTGTTGCTGACTTAAGCCACCACCCGTGATTGCTATTAAAACAAAATAAAAAAAATATGTCAACAATAGCAACTCTGAAAAGAGACGCTCAGCTGTGGCCACAAAGGAGTTATTTGAAGTTTAGATAATAAAACGAAATTGCAATGCACCTTATTTGTGCATTTAAATAGTTCAATAGTTGCATATTAAGAAAAATCTACATATGACAAGATAAAGTGCATAAGTTACGACATCTTATTTAAATTTTTATTTGCTACTCAGTGATTCTTGAATCAACTTGTTATGCTTTCGACACAGGAAATGTATCACTTGATCCATCACAAACTGATCAATGATCAGCTGTAGTTGGAAATTTGTCATCACAATATCCTTTTGGAAAGACATGAGAAACTTTCGAGAACTTTCCTGAAACTGAAGTATGTTGTGACTTTTAAAAGAGGTTCGAGTTAAATCATTCAGAAGTATCTTTCCTTCAAGTTTCAAAGACAAAATTGAAAATCTTTTGCCATCAACTTCATATGTCCAGTCTATAAAGAAAAAAGTTTCAGCTGCCTGCAGGTGAAATGATCTCTAACATTGTAAATAAACTGCTATAAACTGACCCCAAACTAACATTTGGACAAATGAAGACCCACATTTGGCTATGATAACTACATTTTAGCTCTAGGAGGTCAGATGGTAACAGAGCTATGACAAATCCGAGGCTACACATCACTATCATAATCCTGATGACCTGCCAATGTAGTTCAGCTCTCCAGCACACAGGACCATCTCAAGCCTAGGTTGCATTGATCTCAATCTCAATTCATGAATAAACAGAAGTCCCTTAGGGAAGGGAGCCAGGAATGGCTCAGCATTAGGCCACAGGGATCCTTCAGACAGTTCAATTATCCAACAGCTCGACTGCTTGGGCAACCATCTCCCTAATACTGCCATTATGGTCAATCAACTCCAATAAACACAGATTGCATGCTTTAAGGCAAAAAAACTGGTCAAGGAGCCAAGATGTCTGATGCATGTCCACAAAAGATAGAGATAACGAAGTAAGAAGTTATGAGGCAAAGCTAGACTGACTATCACTTGGGACAAGGATTACTGCAGGAAGCTGCTACTTCTCATTTGGCCTTAATTCCACCCCCTTCACAGATTTGTGGGATCTGCTGCCTGAAAGTAGGCCCGGTCACGTGTACCATCATCAGCCATCCCACATGCAGAGAACAATATTAAAGCAACAGCAGCAGCAGCATATGGCTGGGAATAGAAAAGGAGGAACGCAATGCTGAGCAAGCAGGAGAGTGTGCAAACTGGCATGCACCAGAGCAACTCTAAATGCTGAGGAGGAAGAGGAAAATGTGAGTGTGTCAGTCGAAACTTAAAGCTGATGGCTGTAGAGTACTGCCCAGATGGCTAATGTTGATGGAGCTATTCAGTAAATGTGAACAGGGGAGGACAGGAGGAACAATCAGGTTAAATCAATAACAGTAAATCAAGGCATAGCCTGCTTAAGTACGGAGTTACTTACTACTGAACAATGTCAATAACTGGAGATACTGCCTAAATGGCAGAAGAGGTAAAATGTCAGTCTTACACAACCCAGATAAAGCCATATATTGAATGCTAGGCATGCAACATGAAGTGCTGCTGCCTGTGCCAGTCCATAGATACAGCCTTGTGTGCCTAGATAAAAGAGCCATGAACCCTCAAGATGCCACAATCTAACATGAACTATAGAAGGCATCAAGTTGACCTTTAGTCCTACACCAAAGCTCTCATCTTACAATGATGATGCAATGCACTGATGCAATTTTGTATTGAAAGTTTTGCACATGTATTTTGCGTATAGCTGAACTTAGTAGTTTGCCATATATATCACATCTCCTGTCTAGGGACTACAGATGCCTGGACAGGAGACTGAAAGAGCTGAATTTAAAAGCACTGAAATGGTTTTATGCCCCTCCCAGAAAGGTTATTTTCTATTCACTGTGGTTAGCAGACAGATAAGTCAAATATGTATTTTCAAGGAGGGATAGCAGATGAAAATCAGACATGCCCAGTACAATAAAGATTTAAACTACTTCATGAGCTGCAACCAATTTGCCAAGCCCATCAAAAATTCACCTTTTTAAAAATTACCCAAAACAAAAGCTTTCATCTTTGAATTTTTCCTCATCCTCGAATGAGAGAGGAAAGTGTCTTCAGTGGAAGTGGGCAGTCCCTTCAATGGTATGCAAGGTGCATCCTCCGGTTTGGCAACTTGGCTCAACCAGGGCCACAGGGCCTAGCTGGTCCCATGTGTAAGAAAATAAACAAATACAGTGAAACCTGAACTAGCATTAAGAGAAGCCAAGTCTTGTTACTCTCTTTAGACAGTGGATGCTAATCAGCCCTCTGGCCTTGCACTAACATGTTGCCATAGCAGATCTAACCTCATATGATGGCAGTATCTTACTGGTGTTCTTCTACTGCAAGCCCTCGAAAGTTTGGGAGGTTTGTGTCAACCGAAAGTCACACAAACACATTATATGAAAGAATGAGTTGACTGTTGTTGTGGAGCCTAAAGTCGTTCAGTGTGTAATAAGCCCAAAAGAAAGAAAGAAAAAAAAAGTCTAAAATTAACCTCCATCTTGGACGGTGCCATCAGGGTGCAGGCTTCTTGCCACAATAGCTCTTGTCTGAGCCAAACAGGGAGGTGCTGAACGGTGCCTGCCTGCCTCTGTGAACTGCTTTATCCTGTTTATTTGTTGTGATTCTCTGGACTGCCCTGTACATCAGCCTTGCATGGCACAGTTTTAATCTGCAGTGATGCACATGATCTACACTTTGAACTTGTTTACTCTTCTTTTTGCAATATTACATAATACCTCCATCTGTAAAAGCCAAACATATGAATGCACTTTGGCAATAACACAATGCTTATGTGCCATTTAAAATACTCAAGTATCTGCTCCAGCAACATGTATCCTATGCCCACAACATTCTCCTCATTCTTGACCTGAGTAACCTCAAGGCGAACTTGAAGAGTGCCATGGTTTGTTCTTTTGTTCTCACTCTCACCCTTCCTCTCTTTGCCAAAAGAGGGAGCCACAGACTCAGCATTACAGCGTGGCAAACATTCACGCTTTGGCACGGGAACGATGTTTATTTCCTCTACAGAGAAAAGCGGAAAAAAAAAAAATTACGCCACTGGTCTAAACACTGCCAACCCAGTGAGAAAGCCTTCAATTGCTGCAGAGTGGTGGCTATGAGGTTATTGCTGCAGCGCCAATTCACATTCCACAGAGCATACAACTAATGAAAACACTGCTGGCCATTCTCTCCTTTCATTCAGTCTCATCTTTTCAAGCCTTACCAGACTACTGAATGAATAAATTCACCTCACAAAGAAACAAAAATTACAACATAACCTACCGTGTTTTTTATTCTCTGCCAAATAGGTGTTCTAACTATGAGTCTAACCTCATTTAGTCTACTGTAAAGGCAGCAAAAAACTATTACCCCATACCATAAATGGAGATGTTGCCACTTGTCTGAGGCTGAATGTCTTCCACAGATTCCAGCTGCTGGCTGAAGGTCCAGCCAGTGGGCTTGAAGGCCACCAGCTGCTCATACTGTCCAGAGAACCTGTGCAGGTGAGCTTGCAGTTTCTGAAGACAAGAGGGAGGTGAAAAAAGGAATGGAGTAAGTTGCCGTTTCAGAATTGAATTCAAACAGAACACTTAAACCAAAACCAAGAAGGCACTTATAATCCACAGCTTAGATGTACACCATTTGAGCAACCTTTGAGCTCAAAAGGGTCATCAATAGGTGACTAGAAACACTGTAAACATCATCCTCAAACATCTAAAGCCTTCAACTAAACCCAAGTTCTAGTTTCATTGTTTCATTTGTGTTTTCACCAGCCAGTAAATTAGCAGTTTCACATTTTTACAAAATTTCGAGCTGATTAAAAACACTTATTAAAAACATCTAAAAATTTAGCATGACAGTAACAAATCTGTCCATGAATAATAATTTTATGAATACATTTCAAGTTGTGTATCCTATTTAGAGTGGATCTGCTAAAAGTGTCCAAGCACTTTTTGTCCAACAGTCTCAATTATGGTTCCTTAAAACAAATTTTTCTCCACAGTCAGCTGTTCTGTGCCTAATAATGCATTTGCTTGTACTTTGCCAGCACTAGGACGTATCTGCAGTAATACAGATGGCTGTTTTAAAAGCTCTAGTCCTTTCAGGGCGACGCTGTGCTTGGTCATCATAATTAGCATTTGCTAACTGTGTAAACCGCTGTCCTTGATACTTGCATATGCATAGACTATAAGCAGAATAGGATATTGCCGTTTATGCACACCAAAAATAACCTGATCGGTCACACAGTCATTCCATTTGAGAAATAAAATGATTTTGGTAAAACGTTTAAAAACAAAGTGAGGCAAAATTATTGTATATCAGCTGAAAATTGTAGATAAAGGTATTAGCCAATTTGCACAAATGTCATTATCTGCCTGGACAGAACCTGCTTCACTTTGCAAAATACTCCTTGGTGGTCCAGAGAGCCACAATAATAAACGTTCCTTTCAAATAAGTTAATGGGAGAGTGAATGGCTGCACCTACATTAAAGCTGAGCTGCATCATGGGCAGAACATGGACCTGGGCTGCCTTCCAGTCAGTGGTTATAAGTTGTCTGATTGTCTCGGACTCCAAACAGCACATGGTGTTGTATTTGTCCCGTGAGAGGCACACTTTGGATCCCAGCAACTCTGCCAATGCTACAAGTGAAGCAGACAAAGGGAAGAATAACAGAGTTGGCTTTAGCAGCGTTCAACTTAAAACCGAAAATTGCAGTAGGGCACCCCCTGCTGCAAAATTTACATTTATTTCACTTCTTGATAAACTCACATTTCACCATGACCAATGTCTGTGATGGAGACTGTAAAGTTTATAATCACTGTGAACTTTGCTGAAGCCTTACTTTTCCACTGTCAAGTGAAGCACTGCAACTTTTTTTTTTTTTTTTTTTAAATGTATCTACAATTCATGAATCCAAATAAACTCTGAATTGGACTTCTAAGAACTACAAGCCAACAATGTGCACTGAAATAACACTGCTCTTTGTTATTGCTACTGAATACTATCTTTGCTGAGTACATCATGTTCTGTAGAGGCCAAATGAGAGCAAGGAGAAATAAATCTGTTAAACTGTTGAACCATATCCCCAAAAACAAACTCATACTTGAATGCACTTTATTGGATACGCTGGACACCACTTTAATTCGCTATCCTTCACTTACTGTAGGAGCACAAACAGATGAATAAATAGAGAAAACAGAGGTTGTGGTAACCAAAATGGCCCATTCAGTTAATTTAGCTGCAGTTTTTCCATAAACAGACATAATTATGGAGTGTTTTCCTGCAGTGATGCGGTGAAGACCACTATTAATTTGGAGAATCATATGCATCAAAACTGTAGATAAGACATGCACCGAGTGACTCTTCTCTCAAATTGAATAATCCAAATATTCTAAACATCACTCCCATTTCAATAAACGTATAAATGTAACCCACTCTTAGAAGAGTCCAATGCAACAGCAGCGAAGGTCGCACAGTGGTACGAGGTTATCAAACAACCCACTCATCTCTTACTGGGCCCACACAAAAACCCGCCATCAATTTGTGTAACACCGTCTGTGCTGAGCTGCAACACAATAACAAATTTCTATAAATATGTAGCCAAAGAAATTACTTTTTAAATAATAATTATTAATAAAAATTAACTGTATTATTAACATACCTAAATACCAGACTGAAGCTGAATTATCCACAAACTATATCACACTCCCTCCTCTAAATTAATCGTCAACATAATTTCAGTTGACCCGAGTTAGGCTGGGCAATATCAATATTATCAATATCATCATACAAGACTAGATGTTGTGTGCGGTTTGGATATAGTAATATCGTGATATGTCTTGTCTTGTCCTGGTTTTAAACACTGCATTATAGTAAAGGAATACAATTTTCAGAACTAAATGGACTGTTCTAGTTGTTCTGTTATTTGTCTCTACCTATTGTGTCATCATATCCCTATTGCCAAAGACAGCTTATCAAAAACATCCTTGTGTAAACATTTTATAAAAGCACAAATAGCCATCCATACATTATTGTCACAATATCGATAGAGGTATTTGGTCAAAAACATTTGTGGTCCTGAAGTTTGGTCATATGGCCCAGCCCTAACACAAGTATGCACTGAATTAACTTCGATGATAAATGGGAGAAAAGTTAATTTCCTCTGGCTGGAAGTATTCCCACTACTTTGGCTTTGTCAAGGAAAAAGCTAACATTTGTTTCCATGATCATTTGTGTTTCACAGAACCAGACCGGTGAGGCAATTGACTTTCCCGGGACATAAGGACACAATAATCAATTTTTAGGTTAACAGAAAAGCAATACTGAGTAGCGCGTTAAATTACTGCTCTCAAGAGTACTAATGCTTTGTTAAATAACAATCCTAACAATGCCTGTACTCTACATCACTGTGCACTTCTTTCACACAGGAAATTAGGAGATGATGTTTTCTCTGCTTTTGCTGCACTCTCAAAAAGAATATACTCTACAAAAGTCCTAATTCTATGAGCATAACGTTTTCATTGATGCCTATGATGTGAGGCTGGAGCCCAGCATGGTCAAAGGCATACATCCTTTAAACAACCTTCAGGTTAGACCACAACAGGATGACAGGATAATTATGTCTTTATAATAATTCATGATTTTGAACCTGCTTGGACTGTGCCCTCTAGTAGCAGAGAAATACTTGGTACTGAACGAAGGCAAATTATGTAGCAATGAAAGAACTTTTTTTGTCCACACACTCACCTAAAAAGACCTTCTCTTTCCCCACAGAGTAGGAGCCACATACCACCAGGGTCCGTGGTTTGAGCGTCACTAGTTCAAAGGTTGTGTTGGCTGCAAAGGTGATGACCTCTTGCTGACTGGGGAACGTGTACTCAGGGCTGCAATAGCTAGAGGGATGAGAGTGGACATTTAGACATGCAGGCTTTTGTGTGTACATGCATTTCCTAAGGGGTTATTGCATGAGGCATGCAGTGTGCATGCTTTTATTAAGGACTGTGTTTCACTGAAGCTGAGTAAATCATCAGCGAGTGAAAAGTCTTCTTGAAAACAAAATGTACGCATTTTACCCTGGATCATCCCGATCACAGCATGTGTATAAGAAATGTTCATTTAGTGAGAGAGGATAGACGGGTACTAACGTGGTGTCCAGGTAGAGCGTCTGTACCCTGCAGCTGAGCAACTCAGGGTAGCTTTCCATTGAGGGATCAGCTCTGAAATCTCCTGTATGGAGGACCGTCTGTCCATCAGGCAGGAAGAACAGCAGCATGGCAGCTCCTGGACAACTACAACACAGCAGACAGCCAAGGGAAACAGGGGGTGAGGTGGAGAGAGGCCAAAAAGGTCACTGGAAGATCTTCAACTGAATTAACTAATCTAGTTAATTGATCTAAGGCACAAATTTCACTAATACACAAGAACTGAAGAAACTATTCTTTGCGCAATAAATGTTACAGTGGGCATCCTTCACCATTAAAATTACATATTTTCAAAAGAACCTATTATGCAAGATTTTCTTAACTAAGATCTGCAACTGATTTTTTTTCATGGTTCCCAAGGTGCTACAAATCGGGTAAATATTTTAGCAGGCAATGTACACTAAATTAATGCTGGGTTGAAAGCAAGAAAAAAATTCTGAGCCTGAGAGGTTGTATGTTGTTTACAATTAAGTAAATTATGAATCTATAACGGCGTATGCAAATCTCAGGTGTGGTGCCTGAAAATTGCATGCCCTGATTAATGACCTTCACAATTAAACTAAGTAAACAAATGAAGAACAAAAATGCTCTGATCTAGGTCCAAAACTGGATGCTGCTATTGTTATCCTAGAAAGCATCGCAGGTAGGTGGCTCACTGGTTGGCGTCCAGCAGGATGACCCTGACTCCTTCCACAGTGACTGGGGTGTTCATGGGCAGGATGTGGACATACTGCTCCGCCACCTTCAGTTTGCTCTTCACCAGATTCCCTGTGATCTGAACAACAAAGGCAGCTGTCAGTGAACTAATCTCTCTATGGTCCCCTCATGTTGATTTAGCAGCCTCTAAAGCTAGAAAAATCCAAGGACAGCAGAAGAAAAAGTGGCAATTTGGCAGACTGAAAATAGGCATTAGAGTACACACAGTATAATTACATCAATCATCATTTCTGTCAGCTAAGTAACATAAGCCATTTTTCACTGCAGCAGGAGCTATCTCTAGAACTAATATTTAATTCACATTTTGTAAGTAAGAAACCAGAATGAATGAAATAATTTTATCAAATTTCATCACTCAGTAAGACTTCTGATCTCTTTCCTCAGTGATTCTGATCTTCAAACTTCTCAGGGCTATGGCCCTCTTAGTGCTTCAGTCGATATTTTATGACCCACCAAATACACAAAAGCCCACTAGAGTCCTCATAACTATTTTTAGCTCTGACCTGCACACACAAGATTCACTCCACTTTCGTTAGGCAATGACCCATTTGATAAGAGAAGTTGTCAGGCTTGCTTTCACAAATTAATTTTATTCTGGTTACTGTCCAACAGCCTCACATCATGACTAACTGAGAACATGCATCTTCAGATTTTACTCATGATTATCACTGTTTGAATAAAAAGAATTTGGATATAAACATATTTTACCAACTGAAGCAAATTAATTTTCCTGCATATATTTCAGTGTATACAAATTCTTAAAAATTCAACCAGACCCTGTACCAACAGATCCATAGGTAAACTGGCATTCATACATGTCAAGCAAGTGCCAGGCAATTGTCATCATTCTGAGTAAATGTATTATAGTGAAATAAAAGAATGAAGTGTTTCTTTTATGCACTCTGTGGAGGAAGACAGCAGTGTGGAAGTATTTTAAATGCTTTTTACAGTCATTGGATGCACTTAACAGGATTTCTGAAGAAAAACGTTTTGCCTTAAAAAAGGTGCACCTTCAAAGAAGTGAAAATCTTTTCCATAATATTAGGCATCTTCAAGCACTGAAAAGCTTTTAGAGGGGACACTATTTTTTGATAAGTACATAAAACTGGGGATGCATCTGCACTGAGAGAACCTTCCTTATTTTACTGAAGTATGAAGACCCAGGCTGTAAAAAAGAAAAAAAAAAAAAAAAAAAAAACTTTGCTCTGAATACAATCAGCAGCATCATGTCACACAAGATTTAGAGCTGAAACTGTAACTCAGCTGTAACCCTTGATTTTAAGGCTTGTTGGTAACACTTCTAAGTCTTGTGATGCATCCTGCTGCAGTTTCACTAATTCAGTTCTCAATTTCACTAACAAGATGATGCAACAAGTTTAGCTCACATGAGCTTGCATCGAGCAATTAACATATTAAATAAATCTGAATCTAAGTAGTGGAAAATACTGTGATGTAGGTCAGTATATGACCAGCCAAGGGGGACAACAAGGCAAAATTTTAACCGCAAGCCATACTCATACACGTGGACTTTGGATGAAATAGAAAACACACTGGAAAACGCTCATATTTCGAATAGCCAGGATATGACACTTACTTTGTTACAGTAGATGGGCAAGGTAGAGTTTTTTTTCAACCCTCCATAGTGGTCCGAATGGAAATGGGTTAGGAAGTAGGCAGAGATGCCTTCAATTTCTCCATAACGGAAGGCGTCTACAGTGAACTTGGTTCCTAAATATAATTTAACAATGCAATATAGTTTAGATTACAACAGACTCTTAGGAATATAATTGTGTATTCTCAGTAGTAAGATTGGTTTCCAACACAGTCACTCACTGACCTGGAATCTTTTTGTAAAATGGACAGCGTGGTTCTTCTGGTTCTCCATCTGTTTTCCCTCTGTTCCACCTTCTTCTTCTCCATGGTCTGGTCCCACCTCTCCCTCCTTCTCCCTGAGCACCGACAGCATCACTGACATCTGGAGTCTCTTTGTCATTTGAGGTATCTGTGGTTCTCTCAGCCCTTGGTTTCCTCTGCCTGTCTCCCCTCTGTCTTCTGTGTCGCACACTCTCACCAGGTGTAGGTCCAGCGGTGGAGCTGAGTTCACTCGGTCCACTCTCAGCCTCTTGAACTTTCTCTTTGAGGGGCTTCAGCCCAAAAAACACTCCAATATCCGTCTGCTTGAGACAGGAGGCCTGACCTGCCTTGCTCTGGCCCTTGCGAGGGGCCATGGTTGAAGATGTCTGGATAACAGTTTGAGCTGAAGGCACTTGATGAGGAAGTTCTGGGGACTGCTGTGACTGAGCACTGCTGTCAGTTAAGTTGCTGCAGTGCAAATTGTTTGAACTCAAAAGGGTTTCTCGCAGGCGTTCTAAAACTATGCTCTGTGGAGACTTAAAGTTAGCCTTACAGGGACTGTTAGCACTGGTATAGTTATCATGTGTGTCTTTTTCACTTGTGGATGTGTTTTCAGCAGCTGCAGGGGTATCTAGCTGATTACAAGGAGCTAATGAGGTAACGGAGCCCAGCTGGGTGTCGGAGAAAGCTGAAGTATTTTGTTCCTTCAATTGCACATTGTTGGGTTCAAGGTGATCAATAAAGTCACTGAAGAGCTCATCTTCACTTGAGAAACCATCACTGAATAGTGTTAATGAGTCTTCATCCTTATTTTCAAAAGCCTCAGAGGAATGACAAGCTTTACTAAGAGCAATATCATTGACCTCAATGTCTGCAGGGAACTCAGAGAGAGGGGAATACGATATTAAGTCATCACTGTAAGGAGAATGCTCGGTTTTGACAAAACCTCCTTCAGAGGCTTGGTCTTCACGGTCTGCTTTTACAGGAGTTGATGGCAGCTCTGTTTTACTTTCCTGGGAAGAACTGATAGACTTCTGTCCTTTAGCAGAGGACAACCAGCCTTTCTTTTTCTTAAAATCCTCAGGGCCAGGGGAGCGCAGCAACATAAGCCCATTTGTCAGTTTAGCAGGAGGCGTACCACTGTGATTATCGACAGGGGAGGCACTAGGATTGGACAAAGCAGAGAGACTGACAGCACTGTCCTGTGAACTCTCTAATACGGAGCTATCCGCCTCAGTGTTGATCAGTTCTGTGAGACAACCGAGGCTGGTCTCTGCCTGCTGGGACAGACTGAGGAGGACAATGTCACTGGTGGCTCGGCCGTGGGCCAGTAGTGTGTGGTTGTATCTCCTGTAGTGGTTTGGAATAGTGGAGGAGCACCGGACACCATCAGGGCATTCTGCATCAACAGGTGATGACAAAACGTATGAGCAGAGTGCATTAAAATGATTATTCAAGTGCCTCTGGATACTGTTTCTAAGAAAGCAGCTTGACATGGAAGATAGAGACATTCAAGAACTGAGAGGCACCTGATTATTTTTGAGAGAATCATATAGCATAAACAGTTACATATCATGCATTGTTTATGTTCTTGCACATTTAACTACAAGTTTATAGGCGCATACGAGAAGACTACTGGCTGACAAACAAAGACTAAGATAATTTAGCTGGATAAAGGTCTCAAAACTGAAATATTGCTCCTATTAAAAATACGAAACTAGTACATCATGAGTGGGTTTTGAGATGAAAAATGCATGGATGCAAGTACCTTTATTTGTGTCCCTGGGGGTGTCAAGACATTCAGCAACATGCCATCTTTGAGACTGTACCACCAAAATGGAGAATGGCATCTGACAGATGGGACAGAAGCCTCCACAGGATGATCCCTCTGCTGCATGGTCAGGGCTGGACACACCACTGGGTGGCTGTGAGGGTAAAGTCTGTGCCTCTGACGTCCCATGCTCCTCTTTATTGATGTTGCCACAGAAGTCTCCAGTTGCAGCTGCTTTCCCAGGCCTCCCTCTCCTGACCGAAAGAGAGGTGTCCTTCTTGGGGGCTGTTTTTTTGGACGTGCATCTTTTCTTAGCCGCGGAAGACAGTGCTCCCTCGGTCTTCTTTTTCTTCTGAAGCGGTTTATAATCCCATATATCATTTTCAGAGTCTTTCTGTGACATTTGGAGCACAAGATGGTACACTGCCAAAAAGGCTTGGTACACAGGAGCGATGTTTCCTAACGCTGTTCAATAACATCCCGAGTCGACAGTACTGTTACAGAAGCCTGGCGACTATAAATACCGTTACATTGTATGACTATTGTAATATTAATGTCGCCGAGAATTTTTTTTCCGAAACGAATCACAACACGTAAGTTTTTCATAAAAAGGTGAAACGTTACAGCTAAAAACGTTAGCAAAGAGCACACACTTACCGCCACTTCTGCAATGAATGTATCAGTTAGCAAAGACGGATAAGAAAACAGAAAAGCACTTTCCAAATATTACGCAACATGAAATGGCTTATTAATCGTTATGTGGGGAAATACGTACTCCCATAAAATATCCCCACACATAACACAGTTATTATACCGTAATTGAAACGCATTAGACACAGCAAGCGGTGAATAATAATCTTTTCTTGTCGAAAATGCCGGTGACAATTTGTGCTGCTAACTCTACCTAGCAGGTTGGTTGTTGTGGGAAAGATGGCGTCCCGGTGCAGCCTTTCTGCCTTATTTCCTATCCAAAATCCGCTGGATTACGCTCTAGATGACGCTGCGACACAGCAAGAGAAAGAAAATCTTGTCTACCAGTATTTGAAAAAACTAGAGGAAGGCGAGGATCTGAAGATACCGGATTTCCCACCAGGTCAGAGCATTTTACAGCAGTGTGTGGCTCAGCAGTTGCTGTTTCATTTGAGTTGATAGCTAACACAGCGTGATCCCAGAGGCTCAGGACTGATGAGGTTTGATGATGAAAAATCAGTCCTCGGGTAGGCATGTTTGCACATTGTCCTGTATTAGGGCTAGGTGCCATAGTGACTCATAATGTGCCTCCCTTAGCTCCCAATATGGAGGCTGGTTTTAGCCCTGAAATCCCAAGACACACTTTGGGGAATGTGTGCAAAGTTAAGACAAACACTTCTCTTGTATCATAAGACTCTCTCTAAAATTGTCCTCTGTTTTCCAAAATCGAGTTGGGGTACGCACAGTCTAGTACAGTACATTATATATGCCAAAAAATGTAATTAATTTGGGTTAGTTTTCACTTTATGCTAGCTAGACTTGGCTGGAATTTATGTTGCGTTCATGTCACCTGGGAAAAGCCTGTAGATACGAGCTTTTTTTTTTTTTTTTTTTTTTTTTTTTTTTTTTGGGGTTCTTGCAAAGTCACCAATAAGGAAACCCCTTTAGTTAAGTCGGGGATGACACATCGAGGGCAAACACAACTGGAATTAAAAACTGAATATCAACAGTTTTCATCACATAAATCAGTTTGTGAAATTCTCTTTTTAAGCATAGCCTCTTGCAGGAATATTTTTTGCTCTTGACAGTGCAGACATGATCTCAACTCACAAAGTGCAGGTGTGTTCAGTGTGAAAGGGGTGATCCGGAACACCCGCTGTTTCCAGAAACTTCAGTCATGTCATTGGATTGTTTGTCTCATATGAGTTTTAATGCCATGGACATTTGAAACGCGCTGCTCTGAACGGCTACGCAATGTTATTTGCATGCAGCATGAATACAGCATTAGGCCCAGTTCCTATTGTTTTCACCTTCATATTGCAGTGACGGGCACTGTAAATCGTGTACCTGCACTAAGGATAATTAATGAGGCTATAACGTCATGTTCCACTGGATGGTTTTTGCTGCAGGTCTGGAATGGCTGAACACAGAAAAGCCTCTGTCTTTGACCAAGGAGCTAGCTGGGAAAGTGGTGCTGCTGGACTTCTTTACTTACTGCTGCATCAACTGCATGCACATCCTACCTGACCTGCACCAACTGGAGAAGAGGCACTCTGTTGAAGGTATGCACACACCTTGCTGTGGTTGTCAGTGTGAGTATCTCAACCCTAATGAGGTTGTGGGATTAAATATAGAGATGTTTTAACAGTGCAATGTCTGAGGATTTCATTAAAAAAACATGAAAAATACTCTCTGTTTCTGCATAAATCAAGACTGACGACATGATTCCAGGAAAAAAAAGAGAACCTTTGATGACATGGTTTACTATTCTGCCGGAGTAGCCCTTTCATTCCTCCTTTGTCTGTTCCTCTCTTCTGGGTGTTATATCCTCTGCACGTGGAATCAGCTCTCATTTCCACTGGCACTCACTTTCTATTATGGGATAATTACTTTTTCTCTTCCTCCATACCAACTGTTTTTCCTTTGACCCAGTATAACCTCAAAAAGCTCACTAGCTACCATCTGGGTATAAATAGCTTGATATGGTCTCACCCAAGGTATGTGTGATACACTATGCAGCATGTAAAGGTAATCCATTCATTTTTGCTTGTGTGGCATAAAGCCCAAGAACCACAGCTGGACGTCACTTAAGATATTTGCTTTCCTTGATCTTGGAGAATACAGAGACACAGCGATCATCTGACGTATCGCCTCTGAAATTTTGCAAGCATTGTCCAAACTAACTTGATGAATCAGGTGTTTTGAGGTCTTCTGCAATTAAGTGGAAGCAAAATGCATGTCAGTGAATTAATGAGTCATTAAGACCATGATGAATGATTTGAAACTTTCTGTGATTTATTCTTAGTCTTGTTCTAAGTGAACATGTCGATTTGAGATGAGGTTGCAAGGTGCGCTTGTAAGCTTGTTTTACCAGGCCGGTCATGGCCATTTTATGTTTGGCTTCGGATCATTTGGTTGTAAATATTTCTCCCATCCAGTTTTACATTTTATCTAAATGATTTTGAGAATATAGCCTAAGCAGCAAAAATGCAGTAGGGTTCCAATTATATTTTCAAGTTTGAACTTCAAGCCGAACTCTTCATCAAACATATCCTTTGTCTTAGGGTTATGGTCTTTGCTAAGTGGACACTTGAACTCGTATGAACGTGTAAAGAGTTCACTAGGGCAGAGAAACTGTATTGCATCAAGCTTGTCTGTCTCCCTCAGTTCTAAGAGCATAAAGCCTCCTATCTCAACTGTGAAGAGACAGTAGCTAAAAATACATGTAGGCAACACTGTCAATGAGTTGAGGGCCCATAATCGCGCCCTGCTGTACTCCGCAGTAGGGGGGCTTATAATAGGCTGTCCACGTGATGCGTAATCATTTCTAGCCCTTCAAGAGATCATCTGAGGAAACTGAGACGCAAGAACTTCAGTTGCATGCCAGGCAGCACTTTGGGTGCCCCCCTGTCCCACCCCAAGTACTGAGTCACACACTACCACCAAACATTATCATATTGGCCTTATCTTTGGCACAGCAATGGGTACATTCTGTTTGCTGCTCTGGCCAATGAGGTGTGGGAGCCATGTCCAGTCATTCCCACAGTCCAACCCCCCCATCGTCCCCACAATCTGTGCTGTTGCTACGCTGGTTGGCCCAGGCCATGGGTGACGGCATAGGCTACAGATTGTGATAAGGGTTTGGAGCTGTTTTTTCCTCATTCAAGGCTGGCTCACTGATGTGAGATAATGTAAAGGAAGTGTCCAGTAGGCTCCATTTATGGATGACGGGATACTGTTGCATGCTGGAATCTCGCCTGAACTGGCCTGTGGCATTATGCGACAACAAAAGTAAATAAATAAATAAAATAGCAACAGTGTGCGTATGTAGACAGTCTGGCCTGAAACTGTGTTTTGCTACGAATTCTGTGTTGTGTTTGTGGATGATGATGATGATGATGATGATGATGAATGAGATGAGGACAACTTCTGCCTTGCCAGCCATTCTCTCAAAGGCTGTGTAAAACACAATGATATCAGTGCAGCAACTTCACGTCTGAAAAGAAACCATCCCCGAGCTCTACCAGCTGCGCCTGAGATCAGTAAACTCACATGTTACACAAAAGTGCTGTACACAATAAAAAATACATATACACATTGAAGTGAAATTATGACAACAAAGAACGGGGTTTGTGACCTGTGCAAAGTAAGATTTGTGCCTCAGCTTAGCCATTTTACCAGTTTTAATGCGCTATTTACAGGAGCAGTGTAGTCTCACTCCTCCTCAGCAGCCTAAAGCCGACTGAGGAGATCAGAGCAAATCCACAGGAAGTGGCATTGCTAATATGTCAAAGGTCACACAGCCAAAATACAGTTATCAAAATAAAAGCTCCCCAAGAGAAGTATAAATAGAAGCAGGTATATACATGGAAAAACTGTAAAACCTGGGCAGAACTGGGTGATGGATTATTGGTGAAATATAAAGCTTACACTAATACATTGGTTACTTATACACATTAAAGATATAAGATGGCTCATTTTATTTTAGTGTTTTGCACTAAAACTAAAATATGGTTAGTGTTCAGCAAGCTTTATTCAATGGTTTCCTCATCCTGTATATCCTCTATTGATTTGCCTTACTTGCAGCCACAAAATTAGTTTTTTTTTTTTTTTTTTTAAACACTGTAGTTAAAGGATAGGTTGGCTGAATTTTTTTTTTTTTTTAGATCAAAGTTCATTAAAACATTGCCTTGCATCATTTAAAAGCATCCAGAGCACAACTTCGCCAAGTGTTTTAGTATTAAGGAACTCAACCAATGCTCTGCTCTTGAAAAGGAGACATATCATGGTTTTTGAGGGCTAATTGCACCATTGGCCTCCAGCGAAGCCCAGTGAGCAGGTGGAGCACAGTGGTGAGTTGCTGAATACTAAAGCAATGGGTGACTCTGTATAATGGCACACAGCGTTTTAAAATGTCTGGGCTACAAAAACAGCAAATCTACCCTTTAATGTGTGGCAGTTCCATCCTGTGCCTCTGTTCTTCCTTCCACTGGCATGACCCCCATGTTGTCACATTCAGCTAACTCTGGGTTATGAATATGCAGGTCATTATTTGGAATTTGAATGTATTAATTTTAATATTCCCTATATACAGTACATTGTGTTCCATCCTTTGCATCTATCAACTGTTGGGCTTTATGCCTGAGTAATGAAATCAGTAACTGCAGTGGTTTTGTGGTCCAGTACAGCTCCTCCAGCTGAGACAGTGCAATCAAAACATTTTTATTAACACTTCATAAAAGGATATTATCTGTCGATGCAAAGACTGAATGTGTTTGAATTGAGGGCACTTGATTTGCTGATCAGGGAAACAGGAAGGAAACTTAAGATATTATCAGCTGTTAAAGTCAGTTCCTTACAAGAACCTTAGCACCACAAAATGCTACTTCAAAGGGTCTGTTCAGAAGAGCGCCTGGGTCCAAACAGTCTCAAGCATGCATTCATCGGCCTTGTTTAAAGTCATACATTATGATTATGATCAGTCGGTCTCATTGTCCACTTTAAATAAGCCTACTGTTAACAGTGCTCATGTACTCTCTTTGATGACTCCTGAAAAAAAGCACTGAGACAAATGTTTACAACCTGTAGGCACAAAAACATTTCCAGGAATACCTCACAGAAGGGCCTTCGTGATGCTTGAAGGTTGCAGATATAACTGAATCAACTATCTCTTCCTTTTTCCCTGCCCTGTCCTCTCTGGCCCCCTTTGTGTGTGTTGTGTGTTGGGGTCTTTGTGTCCTGGCGGTGTTGCCAGCACCATGAGAGGTTCTTACTGAACAAGCCTTGGGCAAACATCTCGATTTAGAGAAAGTTCACGGAAAGAAAATATTACAAGGCATTCATTAAATATAAAGAGATAATCATGAACATATTTTTTTAACCACTGGTATGACTCCATTGTATAACAGTGATACCATCCTTTAGGTGATGAGGTTTACCTGAATGAAGGAGAAGATCTTGATGGTTCCTTGCATCGACTCTGTCCCATTTAAATCACCTAACCATTCGTCACTGTGCAGAACTCCCTCTATAGTCTCCCAGTTGCTCAGAGTTTGGTAAAATATTAAAGATACTGCCAATTCATAGTCTGGTTACAATCCTGACCGTCTGGAGCCAAGTAGTTTGAAGCAAAATGAGATTTTCAGCATACATAATTCAAACTGCTTATGTTTCCCTGTTCTTTTTTTGTCTCTCTGTCTATTAAATCTCTCTCTCAGATGGACTGGTAGTTGTGGGTGTGCACTCTGCTAAGTTCCCCAATGAAAAAGTAAGTGCCTTTCATTCTCCATGATATCCACTTATAGATAAGCTGATTCAGTGGTGCATTTTGCACTTGTGACAAAAGCTGCAGCTCCTGCAATTTGGATGTGGCACTTTGCCAGATTGTAATTTCAATAATATTTCAATTAATTGTTCAGCCCTATAAGAAAGATACACAATCAGAAAATGTAAACCTTTTTTTTCTGGTCTCTTTCTTTCTTCAAAAAGCTGCATATCAGTGAGGCATAATAGCTAGTGGAGGGACACTCTCTGCTCTAGTTGCTGCTTATGATGAAAATTAAAAACCTTATACACACAGCACTGTCCTGCGTAAAGAGTGGTTATCACAAACAATGAAAATGAATCTATATCTCAGCATTCAAACATATTGTTGCCTTTTTCTTCATTTTGTGTTAGTTAGTCATGGTTATAGCATGATGACCAACCCGACTGCAGCTATACAAGGTTTTGTCCAGACCAGTGCTGAAATTCATCCACACTTTCACCGCTCTTTACTTAGTGGTCTGTTTTCGTCATCAACCCCTCCACAGGTCCTGGAGAATGTCCGCAGCGCTGTGCTCCGCTACGACATCTGCCACCCAGTGGTGAACGACAGCGAGGCGCGCCTCTGGCACGAGCTGGAGGTGTCCTGCTGGCCCACGCTGGTCCTGCTGGGCCCACGTGGCAACCTGCTCTTTTCCCTTGTGGGTGAAGGCCACCGTGACCGGCTGATGCTTTTTGCTGACACCGCCCTCCGCTACTACAGGGAGCAGGGCCTGCTGACGACACACACAGTGGACACCAAGCTGTACCGAGACTCCCTGCCACCCACCATCCTGTCTTTCCCTGGTAAAGTGGCTGTTGATGACAGCAATAAAAGACTGGCCATAGCAGACACAGGGCATCATCGAATTCTGGTGGTGTCCTCTACTGGGCAGATGCTGCACATTGTGGGAGGTAAGAGCTTGGATATGGGCTATAGGCATATTCTGTAGGGTTGGATCTGAGTAGCCTGAGAAATCCCTTTGAAACTGATAAACAAAAAGTGGAAAATAGAGTTCCTGACAAGACAACAAGTCCAAAATATAGAATTATTTGAGATGGAAGCAATTATATAATGCAAAAAGACAAGCATTATCTCACATCCTTCAAATGCACACCTTTTACAGAGTTATAAGCTTTTCAGACAAAAATAACAAAGCTAAATATCCATTTTTATCGAAAATAGACAATTTTCAAGGCCCATCACATCTAAGCCTGTGTTGGTCTGGAAAAAAAAAAAAAAAACATCTTAGCACTGCGCTCATTTTGTTCCTCTGATGTCGTGCTGAGGTTCATTTGGTGGCATGCAGACAGGTGGCCAGGTAATCACTTCACTCCACACATCACATACTCACACAACTGAAAGCGCTGGGCCACTGGGGACTAGAGTCTACAAAGTCTGCTTTTTACTGGCCTACATTAAACGATTTTGATTGGATCTGTGACGTGACTGAAATTTTACGCAGGAATTGGAATCCTTTGTGGATCAGCGACAAGAAACACAAGATCAAGCTGCTGTGTGTGTGAGGTTGACGTTGCCTGTCTCGAAAGAATGTAGAAAATCAGTCTCTCAAAGTTATGTGTGCACTATTTGTGGTCAATATTAGCTGTTGAACTTTCTCAGGTTTGTATTTGTAATCAGCGTTCATCTATTTGCATAAGTATATTTATAACTGCCTCCTGTAATAGAGCTATTCTAACTGTGTCTACCAGAGGCCCCATTAATCACCAAAAAGCTAACATATAAGGATACTGCATGTTTAATATATAGTGAATAACATTAACATGGAGGAAAAAAATAATTTACATCATGTATACCAGATGTGCAATGCAGTATATTTGCATAAACAGGTACACTGAAGGTCATGCGTACAGAAAATAAAGGCAGTGCAAACTGGAAGTAAAGCATTGTGATGTGTGTGTGGTATCTTGGTAATGTTGATAATATTCTGGATGCTGTCACAGGGCCAGAGAGCGGCAGACAAGACGGCAGCCTGTCAGAAGCTTCCTTCTCCTCTCCTCAAGGAGTGGCCATTAAAGGGGACACGGTTTATGTTGCCGACACAGAAAACCACCTGATCCGGAAGGTAGCACCCCTCAAATGTTATCATTTTCACCTTCATTTTATTTCTCTCGCTTTCTGTTTATCTGTGTGTTTGCCTCTTTTTCTGTCTGTCAGGTTGATCTGCTGAAAGGACAAGTCAGCACTCTAGCCGGAGTCGGAGCTCAAGGCACAGACAAAGAGGGCGGGGCCATGGGACCCCAGCAGCCAATCAGCTCTCCTTGGGATGTGTCACTTGGTACTGCCGGTGAGTCTCAAAGGGATTGTTTGTATGTTGCATAATAAGTGCAGTGCATGTATATATGAAAATCCTATTTTTGAACAAAACAAAATAGACAGAAACTTCCAAGCTTGTTTTGATGATCCAATGCCATCCGCTTTCTTCAAAACAGGCTCTAATTGAATTGCAGCCCCTGTCCAGCACTTAATTTTTCCAACATGCTCTGCAAGCTAATCATCAATTTACTGCACAAAGTGGGATTAACTACTCATTAGCATCTTTTCCTCTGTTTTCCAAGCAACATTGTTGAACTTAGGATGAATACAATTGGCATTAGAGCACAAATCACATATTTTTTAGTTATTGCCCATTTTTCAGAGGGGCTCAGAAATTTGACCGGGCAGACGAGGTGACTCGAGGACTATTTATAGCTGATGGTTTTAATTTGTGGCAGATCCTCAAAAATCCCCTTTTTGTCATGCCTCATCTCCGTCTCTCATTTGGGGGCCGAAATCAACACTAATGAGTTGAAACTATCGGCGAGTCACAAACTAACGTCCTTTGACAAAGTTTCATAGCCTCGGCAAATCATCTTAGATGTGCACTTCAAAACCAGAGACAGACACTCTCCTATCTTCTTCTCAAAGCTCAGTCCCTCTTAATGCTTTGCTTTTTATTATTTCACGCGTGGTATTTAAAGCCCCTTTATTGTTAATCTTTTTTTTTTTTTTTTTTAAGTATTTGTCACAATGTGCCGGTATCTAGTATATCAAATTAAGAAGCGTTTATAATCATTTCTGTTTGAAACACTTAGCCCTTGTATCACAGAATATTATGGCTGTTGGGTCAAGTTTAGTAGTGTTAAGTAGTGTGCTGCTGACAACACTGGCTCTGTTGTTGTCAGTATCCTCCGGTTCTCCTTCGTGAGCTGCTGATGCAGTTTTCCATGCACGTGTGTATGTCGTCGCACGCCTATCATATCTCTGATTATGCTGTCCGCTCTTCTTTTCCTCAGCTGAACTTAGGAAGTAATCGCAGTAGTTATTTAGCTCTCTTGCTGCATGTGGTGACAGTGCCACTTGTGCTGCCTACAACATCAGGCTCCAGTGAATGAGATCATTCATCTTGATGCGTAAATACAAGGTGTGGGCTGTGAGATTACAGATGGAAAAAATGACAAGAGGAGGCAGGGAATATCAGTGTGTATAGCATCAACCAGACAGCAGCATTTAAGTATATTTGCTGTAGGATAGCCTTCTCTCTCTCTGTCTCTCTCTCTCTCTCTCTCTCTCGATTTATCTCTTTTACCTTGTACCTCTCTTCTGAAATGGACACAGGCTTGAGTCCAGTGCTTTCAATAGACCTGATCCTTGATAAGTGCCATTAATGCACTATTATTAGACACAAGCAAAAACCACTGACTCCTCACACACACACACACACATACCGTTCAAGCGTTATGCTGTAACTTGCTCAGCAGAATTCCCTTAGAATTTCCTTGTTGATACAAAAACAGGTACCTTAACTTCAAAGTAATGTGTATTCTTGGCCTGAATTTGGAGGAATGTGGAAGAACATATTTGTTTTTATCACAGTGCACAATGGAGCCTCCGGCCAGTACCAGCCAGGCACAACGTCCAAGCTTAAAATGTTCCAAATACATAGCAGGGAACTTAACACCCAAGTTAACGCGTCAGTGATGGTGACTCATCCGATCTCCTTCCATGGCAGCGAAACAAAAACAAGACATCACATAGCTCGCAATCAGACCCACTAGCTACCATTTTACTATCGCAGTTTTACAGGTAGTGATAGTCAGCCACTAGAAAAAGGTGAAATAGTTGTGGCCGTCAAGTCAAATTTATTTCTACTGCATGTTAAAAACAACAAAAGTATACTCTGTATGGTGAAGAGGTTCAGTTTCATGCGAAATGTTCCTAAGTCTATTAAAAGAGCACGATGTTGCAGTTAACTAATTTCACATTACAAAAGTGTTTACATTTTGGAGTTTCTTATGTAACTGTGGGTGCTCAGAGATGATTGCTTTGTTTAATTGATGTAATTGTGCCAGCCAACCAACCACTAGTAAACCACTGAGGTGGTCTTGGTTCGCTTCCACTTTTACCTCCTGTTATGATTTGCAGTTTTTCCACATGAAAGGAATCAGTGAATAGCTGTTTTGTAGTCACTTTCACATGCAAGAAAATGACAGCAGGATTTTCCATTCCCCCAAGGAAATCTCCCATTCATCCGAAAGGGCTTTTTTTTTTTTTTTTTTTTTATAGCTCAGTATTAGCAACACTTCTGAATGAATCTGAGGGGTGACATGTAGACTGTTAAAAACACTGACATGACACTAACAAAGCAATATTTCCTGGTGTTTGGTGTGTTATTGTGTGATTGTGCGTGCATTTGAATGTGGAGGTGGTGTTGAGGACAACGTGCTGTGGATAGCCATGGCAGGGACTCACCAGGTCTGGGCTTTGTTCCTAGAAGACGGGAAGCTTCCCAAAGGAAGGTGAGAGACTAGTGCATCACCACCATGGCCACTTGGCCACTGCCACTCCACATAGTAATACTCCCACTAATACTGCTGCCTTTTGCAACTAAGGACATGCCTGTTATTCCATTTTAACAGCCTAGAGTTAATTTAGCATACTCCTGCACATATCTTCCATTTTGCGACATAAACAGTGAGTCCAAAGCCGGCTTGTGCGTGCGATGGGCAGGCAGTGGCAGCGAGGAAAACCGAAACAACGCCTACCCACACAAGGCAGGCTTCGCCCAGCCCTCGGGCCTGGCCTCGGCCCCAGAGGAGCCCTGGGGCTGCCTGTTTGTGGCGGACAGTGAAAGCAGCACCATCCGCACGCTGTCGCTGAAGGACGGAGCTGTGAAGCTGCTGGTCGGCGGAGAGCGGGACCCACTGGTAGGCTTGCATCTCTCCGGATGGATGAATGGAGGCATGAATGGGACGCATGGAGGGAGGGATAGAGGGGCTGGAAGGGAGGAAAGGAAGGCAGATGGTTGGATGCTTTTTTCTTTCTCCGCCATCAGCTCCTCCTTAGCCTTTCATCTATTCTACATAGATACCATCTTTGAAATCTGTCAGCAATCTGTTCTCCCTACCAGTAGGACAGGATTTGCAAGATGAATTTCGTTCTTTGTCCATTTTCATGCTTCTGGAAAAGGATGGCCTGCAGGAAATCTTTCCTCAGTCCTGGACATTTTACATTTGTAGGTCACTTTATTGTTACAAGCACAATTCCACCAGTGAGGCTGAGATGAAAAGTGATGATCCTGAATTGCTTGTCCAGTCGTATTAAGAGACAATGCAGTGACTTGCTGCAATGATTGAAAAGAAGGCTGAGGAGGTTGAGGTTGCAAATCCGACCGATTTGCACAGTCTCTCCCAAAGTGGATTTGTAAAGTGGATAACCTGTCATGATAACACCTCTAGCATGATAATGTGTCCTGTGCCGGGCTCAGTCACCTTATCTAAGCATCACACATAAGACTTGAATAACTCCTGGACAGTCACAGGGTCACGGGGCCTTCTCTCTGTAGACTGAGGATTCAAGTAGACAATAGATAGCTATAAATAGAGCTAGTCTGTGTCATTTGTTGCTGAACCAATGAAACCAATTTTTTGGTTCTGCTTTCATGTCCTCACAGCCACAGCACTATGTTTTTTTTTTTCTTACCACAGTGATGTAGATTCAGATAGACCTGAGCACAAGTAGTAGCCAGCAAGAGTGGGTAGTAATTATTTCAGTCAAGGTTGCAGCGAGCCAGCCAAAAACAATAAAATGCACTCCACTGCCCGCGGACCATTAAATTGTTTATCTGACATTAGGAAACGTATAAACTTTTAAATAGAATCAAGTCTATATAGTATAGAAGTTTAAGAAATCAGGCAGTGTAATTAACTCAAATTTGCATTTTATTGGCACTACATTTAATTTGGGTCTGGCTGCTGCTGCAACACACTCCACTCACAGAGATATATTCAGTCTCATGCTGAGCAGTTATAATTGATTTTTCAACCCATCCTTTCCCTGGCATCATATTTTCTGACCCCGTTACTAACGACCACTTCACATTAATTTGCAGCATTAAAGTATAAATAAGTTTGAGTAGAGCGCCATAACAGTAATTACAGTTGAGAGATATAGCACTGTTACTGTGAAGGTTATATGTATTATCTACAGGGCCTCCATTAAGTATTCCACCCCTTGACTTTGCCTACATTTTTTTTTATATTAAAGCGTAATTCTAAATTTAAAATAGGTGAAATTTAGTTTTTGTCTTTTCACACACAATGACCCATACTGTCAGATTAGATTTTTTGTTTGTTTGTTTGTTTTTGACAAATGAAAAGTCAATGTTTTGAGTCAATAACAGAAGGCATCTTTGCAGAAGCCAGTGCTACGCCTCTCTTATCCCGCCAGTAGTCGGCTGATCCCAAAGCGTTCTTGTCCTCGGTTGTCATCCTTACTTAGTGTACTTTCTTTCCACTGCAGCACACTTTGTGATTTCTGCTCACTGATTGTCCCATTCTTAAAGAGACACCATACTATTGCAATAAAGGAGGCCACAAGAACACATGTAAAACCCACTGGCATTTGAAATGATTCTGCTGGAGCAGTAGCAGATACATCCACAGATTTGTTTTTCCTTCAGCTGGCAGTGTTGAGTGAACTGTGCATATAGCTGTGGGAAGTTAGTGAGCCATAGAGAATTATTACACTTTTTTCTAATAACATAATTTGTTTGATTTATAGGGCAGAGTGAGTGAAAAGCTATTTATTTCAATCCTGCCCAAAGTCCACTGGATTGTTGAATGGCTGTAGCATTAATTTATGTGTTTGGGTTGTCTGGACTGAAACACTTATTCTGGAGAACATTAAAATACTTGCCCATTTTATTTTAATTTTGTAACAAAGTAAAAAGCATTTAGAAACATATCCATAAGGTCCTACTCATTTTTCCCCCACATAATTTGAGTGTGTGCCCTCTTATCTGAAAATGTAATAACTCGTATGCTTTCATTGTTTTTGTTTTTTTCATAAACACTTCCCCCCGTGGGACATGTTATAGCGCAGTTCTCAAGAATGACTCATTCAGCTATTTTGGCAAAGCTGTTCTGCGAGTTCAACAAATTCAGGAACTGGTGCTAAATAAAGATATTGTAATATTTCTGCTGTTTATTACATAAGTACAGCATAGTGATGCTTTCATCCCTCTGCTTGTATGAATGACTTAGCAACCCCTAAGATAATAAAACTTCAATGTTATTTTTAGTTGTTTTTTTTTCCCAATTAGCATTATGTAAGTAATCTGCTTATGGAAATTGTTTGAAAGTGTATGTGGGAAAGGCTTAAGCTGGGATTTCCTGTTTCTAAGTAGCAAGCTTTATATAAACATGACTCTAACTCAGTTATTCTTTGGTTATTCTGTTCTTTAACCTTAGAAATAAGGGGCAAAAGTTAGGATTCATACTTTTGTGCATTACCTTTATTGATTTTACATCAATGTTTTGCCTTCTTTGGAAGAACCTCTTTGCTTTTGGGGATGCAGACGGGAAGGGGGTGGACGCCAAGCTGCAGCATCCTCTTGGCGTCGCCTGGGCCCCTGAACAAAGCCTGCTCTATGTGGTCGACTCCTACAACCACAAGGTAATAGCTGTGCGTCACAAGACTGTGTTCTGCATTAGGGTTGATTTGAAGTTCAAAGCGGCAAGTCACTCAGATTTGATGCCCCTGTCACCATAATAGCTTTCTTTACATTGTAGAGTGGAGACACAAAGCTTTTGTGCTGTTTGATCTTGCGCACCGTGTCAAGTGCCATTTGCCCTCCACTAGAATTCACACAAGCCCTTTTTAGTCAACCTGTTTGTTTTCTTTGGCTGCGCTCAGATCAAGGTGGTTAACCCAAAGAGCAAGCAGTGTAGCACCTTAGCTGGGACAGGAGAGGCTGGAGATGCACTGGGCCCCGGATTCAACGACTGCAGCTTCAATGAGCCGGGGGGACTCTGTGTGGCCGAGGGGGGCCGGCTGCTCTACGTGGCCGACACCAACAACCACCAAGTCAAACTGTTGGACCTGGACACCAAGACTGTCTCACTGGTCAGACCTGTGTGTGTGTGTGTGTGTGTGTGTGTGTGTGTGTGTGTGTGTGTGTGTGTGTGTGTGTGTGTGTGTGTGTGTGTGTGTGTGTGTGTGTGTGTGTGTGTGTGTGTGTGTGTGTGTGTGTGTGTGATGAGCACTTTATATTCACAGTTTTGATGTCCCCTAAGTGCCTCAGCACAAGGGCTGAGCAATTAGTCAAGATATTATCAAAATTTCTATATGGCCAAGTGCAATATCCAAATCACAGGAGGTAAAATGTGTGACAAAATGCGAGTTGTGCAGTGCTTTGGCCTACAACCCTTATTCTCCACATGTAAGAAAACGTTCATTTGGTGCAGTCCCCAGCAAAAATCGCGTCATCATCGTTTTTTTTAGTGAAAACTGATGATGCAAAAATGATCATTCCAGCTAGAATTGAGAATCATAACACAATATCTGTCAAAATAATTGCAATATGATTTTTTTTTCTTTTTACCACATCATTCAGCGCTTCTTGGTCCACTGTAATCCAAACATCTGAATCTTTTCTCTGTCCAGTTCCCCATTGCCATCGACTGCCCAGACTTCAAGATTGCTCCATCCCCGGTTCCGGCTAAAGCCCCCAGGCTGCCAAAGTCAGCGCCCAGGAAGGAAATGCCCCCCCTGTCCATGTCCGCTGGCCAGACCCTCACCATGTCACTCACCCTGTCACTGCCAGAAGGAGCCAAGCTCACTGCAGAGGCCCCCAGCTCCTGGACGCTGTCAGCTGAGGGTGAGGGAAAGCTCCATGTTGTTATGTTTTTTGTTTTTTTTTCCTATTCTGTTATGTAATTTAGAAACAAAAAAAATGCAAAAAAGAAAAAAAAAAAGGATTCATCATATAACTAACTTTGGATACACTCCTGTCAAAGGCACCCTGAAACTCAGATGAGATAACAGTCAGAGTCAGGTATAAATGACTGAAAAAGCACATCATTACATCCACACATTACATTTTCGATTATTTTTTTTTTCTCATCTTCAGTCTTGTCTTTTGGGGGAAGAGAGTGTCCCTGTTTTTGAAAACATTATTTATTTCACTCATAATTACAGTTGACAAATATCTGCTGGCAAAGTAATTTTATTTGCTGACGAGAGGCAAAGTGTGGAGAAGCGGAGGAGTTGAGAAAGGACAGGCGGGAACAGGCGATCTCTGCACTTCAGGGATCAGATGCTTTTGTGTGCATGCGTGTCACTGTTTTTTTTTTTTTTGCCCAAATTCTTGCTGAGCCGGATGGGTTTTATTCATATGTTGGCCAGACCTTTTCTTTTCAAATATGGTTAAATGGTGAAAATCTCATTGTACAGGTCATAATTAAGACATGTTCCTTTCCTATTAGCCCAATGCACGGATGAAAGTAACTGGGAAATTTGTTAGTCAGGCAAAAATAAATCCTATTGCAGTGTCTTGTGAATAGAGATCCTTAGTAGAAGCAAGTGTCTTGCTGGTTTATTCTCCCGCCACATCCAGTGTGACCTTGGAGATTGAGATAATTTGGATTAAACAAATGTCGAAATGCATTTCAACATCTGGCCAACATCTGGTGAGTGACTATATAGAAATGTATCTTGGAGGTTAGAGGAAAGGGGCATGGGGGTGAACAGATATATTACTGGGTTATGAAGCAGGCACCTCCCATCACACATATTTCTATATATTCCTCCAGAAGATTGACAGCAAGTTCTGAAATCCCCAAGCTCGAAGTGGTCTGATCAGTGTTGAGAGCAGATGTTGAAGACGGTCGAGGACAGTGGTTCTGGGATTTGACTCATTTAACCTAATTTCCTCATTTAACCTAATCTCGGCAATAGGTAGGACAGGACATCTACTCCTGCTGTGCTGATCAGCAAGCAAATGCAAGTAACTATTCTCAATTAATTGAAAGTATTTCGCATGAAGTCATTCATACCTGTCAGGTTAGCCCAGCAAAATCATTTTTTTTTTCTACGTTGTAAATGCTAGGATCTATGCCTTAGTCTAAAAGACACTGTCTTCCTCTCACCCTCTTCTACCAGGATTTATTTTGGCCTGTGATCCGCGATTCTGTCACGAAATAATGGAAGTGAATGATGCTTGACCTCAAAGTCATTTCATCATGCAACCGAGCAGATTAAAGCCCTTGTCACTCTGCCAGCCCACACCTGGCATTTATATCGCTCAACTGAGGGAGAGAGGAATAGTTAGATCTGTGTCAAGGACTTTTTGTATCTATGCAATGAATGATTGTTTTTCAAAAGCACCAGTTATAATATATACACCATGTATAATGTAGTACATATGATGTTATGTACTGCATGTCGTTCCACGGACAATGCTCGCCATTGTCGATCTGTTATTGTGGATCAAAAGTAGTCGAGTAACTGAGGGCACGTGTAGCTTTCAAGCGATTTCGAATGGCGTTATTGTGATGGTTGATGGTCAGTTTATCAGGTTGTGAACATAAGTGTTTCCATCGTTCTAAGCAATGCAGTATGCAGCGAGCGATATCGCCAGTTTATTTTTGGAACATTTTGATAAGAGCAGATGCCTCGGTTCACATAATTAGCTGCCACGGTATGTTACGTGATCCTCAGCTGTCCGATTAAACCCAGCCATGACTTATGTTGATCAGATCAGCGCACAGGCAGGAATTTTAATAGATCGAGTTAGCCGTGCACGTCAGGTCTAAATTGGTTTTTAGTGGCTTTTTAGAAATGGCCTCCTTGGGACCCGCAGTCATGTTAGGTATCAGCTCCATAAATCACCGCTGACTTGGAATTGATGTGTGGTGTGGAATTTTCTCATAGCAGAAGTTATTTTCATTTTTTTCCCAACTCTGATTTATCTTCGAATGTTCGTGTCTTTTATGTGGATTTGCTTCCAAGAATACACTCCTTGTCTCAGCTGGGAGGACAAGAATCCAAGAGTTACTTTGCTTTCACCCTAGTCCCAGTTGGGTCATTTGGGATTGGGCTCATATTATCACGGCTTGGATTCAGCAAAACTGAGCAATGCCCTGACTTGAGCCACCACTGGACACAGGGTGCCCTTATTCCCATACAACATCCCAAATACCCCAATGCTACTGGGAATTCATCACATGGTTGGTATGGTGCAGTGTTGATTGATCCGGATCCAAAATGAGTCGTAGTGTTGTTTCTGGTGTGTCTCCACAGGGCAAGACTGAGCTTATCTGTTTGGTTCTTTACTAGCCAGATTGTTGGTTTTGTCCCGTTGTTAAAGAGCACATGTCATTATGATGGCATAATAAAATTCTCCACACTGTTTTTGTTAGGTAACGAGTGGCTTCTGGAGAGCGGGGTGGTGACTGGCAGCATCCTGGACCTGTCGAAGCCCCTCTGCGTCTCAACCAAACTCCCGGCTGTTGCAAAAACAGTGGACTCCATCCCATCCCTCACCCTGAGCGTATGGGTGTACTTCTGTGTAGAGGCAGGCGCGGCGTGCATGATGAAGGCTGCCTCCTTCTCCCAGCCTCTTCACATAAGTGCCAGTCCTGCAGAGGAAGAGGTCACCGTGGCACTGTCCCATGCCTTCTAAAAACGCAAGCCCTCCTCAGTCCCTGCCTTTCTTCAGAGCTTTAAGGAGCAGAGAATCTACAGTTTCTATGGTGTGAACATCCCAGTTGCATTTTGGCTCCCACACTCGGCTAACTCCTACCCTTCTTATGCTCATAAGTCTGGGAGTAGAGAAAAAAAAGGTTTGTGATAGAGCTGTCACTTTGGACAAGAATGCAATCCAAACAAAACTGATTTTCAGCGGAATTTCATTTGAACCCATTCAAAAGCCCATTCTGCCACAAATTATGCATCCAAGTTATAATGGCTGTCTGAATGTCATTAATAGGAAACAAACAGCAACATCCACAGTTGCACAAAGGCAGTTCTTCAGCAAAGCAAACTGCCCTGCAGCTGAAAACATCTACATCTGTGTCAAAGGAGAATTATTCTGCAAATTCCCATTAGCAATGTCGACAAGCTCCACAGGCGCATCAGAGGCAAACGGGCTGCTTGAGTGAGTTAAGTTGCGATGACAAAGCCAAAATTATAGTTGCACTCAGAAATACCTTGTTCAGTTCCACAACACTACACGAACCACTGAAAATAAGAAATACAGGGATGTAGTTGCACCAGGGACTGTGTCAGTGATGAAAAGGGAAATATGAGATATTTATCTTGAAAATCTGATGTTGCATCATAAAACTTGTTTGTTGGATCATTTAAAATACGTGTAAGCAAAGGCGAGCTGCATCCTCTGATTAGCCTCTGTCTTGCAGGATCAGATGGATGTGAAGTTGAGAGACAGGACTTCCTTAAAGGATCAGGGCGTTTATAAGCCAGTTTTAGTTTTAATAATAACCAGTAATTCCTCCAAAAAAATCATTATGCCAAAAAATTGAAGCTAGAAAAGACGTGTATGTCATTAAGAGAAGACTTCCTTGCACTAGCATTGCTACTGAGAGCTAATAGGGACTGCTGATGTTTTCTCAAATACATGGTCTTGAAAACATTTTAAGATTAAGAGGATTAAAAAGTAGGATATCCATCTAAAACACCACAGCACTTCCCTGTAATCTCAGACTTGGAAGAAGTATGTAATGACAAAGTGGAAACAAGGACAGAAATGAAACCGGGTCTATGCCATAAACGTGAGAAGCTATCTATGCACAAACTTTTCGATTTTGTTGTGTAATTAATATATTTCTAAGATGTCTTGCACCAGAGCATTGAGTTACTTCTTTACAAGTATATGCATCGGAGTCGCTTAAGTTTACACTCAGTCAGCACTCTGAAATGCCTTCAGGCGCGCTGCACACGCTTTCATCAATATTTGTCTACACATGTACTGTATGTCACCACATTTCAAAGAGTCATAAATTGTTTACAAAGCTAACAGTCTCGATGAAAGCTTGTATTCATGGCTCAGTGTGTCTTTTTTTTTCTTTTTTTCCTGCCGTCTTTCACTGTATAATTGATTATGGTGTCTGCTGAATGACATAAGTTACCCTATCAGCTTTGACTAATATGATAATATGAATCTTGTTACTGTCATTTTGCCTTATTGGTTAATTTGTTTTTATTCTTTTTATGACAAAGTTTTGATGTATTCTCAGAAACTGGGCTAATATTGTAAGCATTATAAGTGCTGTCATCGTGTTTCATAACATAATTGTGCCTGTCAGACTATATTTGTTTGGGGTTTTCATCACTCGGCCCAAGTGCCTTGGATAACGGTATTTTATATGGTGTGAACCAATGACACATTAATGGTATGAATAGCAATAACAGTATATTTCTGTGATGGGAGAAATTCTTTATTCCCTCATGTTATTTCTTTCAGATGAACTGGGGAAATTTTCTGCCGATGTATTTTCCCTCTGTTATACCTCTGGCGCTTTTTTATGAACGGTAATGAGCATGGTTGGTTGCTGGTGGGCATTAAGTTTCTCGTTTTGTCTCCCTGCTCTCCTCACTTGATTTTTTTTTTTTTTTTTTTTTTTTTTTAATTTGATGTCTTATTGTTATACCACCTCTTTAAATCCATACTTTTTGGCACACTTTTGTCTCCAGGGGTACCTCGTTAATACATCTGCTTTTCAGTGCTGCACTTTAAGATGCAACCGAGCAAGGAAAAGGTAATAAAGCATATTTATCTAGTCTGCTGTGTCTGTGTACTCTACGTGGGCAGTAATGAATCCTTTTTGCTTGATGCTTGGGTTTCCCACGCGGTGAAACCGAAGCTGCTTTCCGTTTCACAAAGTTGTCCTCTGTGGCGCTTTTTTTTTTCAGCACGATTCCTTTTACACATCCCAGCCTTTAAGATTCAAGACCCTTGGCGTGACTATAGTTAATGTAGCCGTAAAATGAAAGACTAAAGGTAAACTCCGTTATGTGACACATTATCAGAGGCCACACTAATGAGCTCGCTCCCTGTGGCGCTCACTTATTCAAATGGGTTTGTCATAAATGTCAGGTCGACATATGAGGTGATCTCAGCTGACGGTTCATTTGGTACCGTGATGGTGATGATGATGATGATCTTTATTTTCCATAAGGGAAATTAATATTATACCCACAGGCTGTCATCTCACAGGCTGACACACAATAAAAAGCCCATGATCTATGACACACAAGGCAATCCACACACACTGTAACACACAACATGTCTGTATCACACACAGTACCACCACATCACTCCATGGTGCAGTGTGTGTAAGGTCAGATGCACTGACAAAAACTAATTTTGTTCACAGGTGACCCATCATTTTTTTTGGAAGGAAAGTATCACAAGATAAAAAGTCAAAAATAACTCCTCATTTATCTCAGGCCTTGTGGCAAAAAAAGAAAAAAATAATGAAAATTCTGTGCAGAAAAAAATGATCATGTGATTTTGTTTTTCTTTGAGAACTGGGTAAAACATTTCAAAAGTAGAATGGTTGATAACAGACTAGGAAGCCAGTTCTCTAAAGTCAGTGGATTAACATTTTTTTCTGGCAAACCAAATTCATGTTTTAAAGGTGTGCTGTGTACTACTGCAGTGAAATGAGGACCCTTTAGGCTATGACAACGGCAAAAAAAAAAAAAAAAAAATTCATAGCACAAAATGTAATGGTTGAGTCTATGATTCTCCTCCTCATACCTTTCAGATGAGGAGCCTTTAGCTTCAACTGCAAAAAATGAAATAAGAATGAAATTGGAAATTTGGAAATGTGCTTTTTCCCACATTTTTTTCCCCAGCCGAATCTACATGAACCACACATTTTGCATAGTTTACCTTGGTTATTAAACATTAACTTTGCATCTGGAGTCTAAGGAAAGTTTGTTTAAATCCTTTGCATAAATTATTAAACTGCCTTTAAACATAAATACAAAAGCCTAACCACTGCAATGGCTTCAAGAGCATGAATGAAACAGAGGCCCACTACAAGGACAAAAAGAATAAGAGAGGCAAGAGTAGAGCTGTTGGTGGCTTTTCCCCTTGTTTCTCCTTCATTTTTTATCTACCCCATCAAAAAAGAGCAGTTTCCCGTCCTGTGTCTCATCCCTCTGTTCCCTTTATCCCCTTGGCTGCCTCTCTTCTGACAGCTCCATTAACCCTGTGTGAATCTGCCTGGTGACTTCACTGCCAAAGGCCATGCACACACACACATTCACACAAGCAAGCCCAGCCTCGGTGAAGGATCATCCCAGGTTAATATGGGCCACACTCTAATCAGCGAGAGGGAATAGCAGTTAAATACCAACACAAGCAGGAAACACTGAGGGCTTTAACGGGCCCAGGATGTTATCAGCAGCTCAGAGTGCTCCCTCCTCTCTTAGATGCCACTGGCTGACTGTGTGGCGATGTGGGAGGTTTAAATTAAGACTTATTTAAAAATCAGCGAATTCTCTTGAGGAGGCCATGAGGATCCTGCTATCTGGACGATCAGTTAAAAGCCTCCATCAGCACGCAGTCATAACTCCATGCACAAAGCAGGCCCTTTGAAAGGCTCCTCTGTGGCCGGGGAGCCCATCCGCCTCTCATGATACTCATATGATGTGTGAGGCCAGAATCGATTTGGAAATCAACCATTGCAAATAGGTTATACAAACCAACTTTGAGGAATTCTCAACAGTTTACCAAAGGAGATGATTGATTCAATTATTGGTGCCGATGTGAAATGAGAGATATGAGGAGAAATGGCAAAGCGATGTCTATATGCTGGCAGGATGTTTGGATAAATGCTGGAGACTGTGAGATAACATCATATGGAGGATTAACGGAGGAGAAAATCACAATTTTAGCACCAAATTTATCCCAGCGATATTTACTTATTTACTCTTTTCATTCTGGTTGAGTGGACTCCATTAAGCTGGCATCGCTGTGAGAGAGAAAGCATTTATTTCCATATCTCTTGAGTGTGTGTTTGTGTGTGTGTGTGTGTGTGTGTGTCTGTAGTTGGGAAGTAAGGGGAAAATCAGAAATTAAAGAGGAGAGAAAGTGAGAGAAGTGAAACAGTGATGGTGAAAATCCAGGGATACATTTGTGCCAGTGTGTGCACTAATTGATGCGATTTTTTTTTTTTTTTGCACCAACACATCTGCATTTACTCTGAACACCCTCTCATTTCCCAGCCCACCTGAACGCATCCTGCCACTCCATCTGCCTGTCTTTCTCACCTTGGATCATCTGCTCTCAAGCATAAACAGGAAGGCGTCACTTCAAATAATGAAATCAACTTTGACCTTTTAACTCGTTTGCCAGTGCTGACACGGGAAGTCAAGCTGTTAAATCGAGTTGACCCTGCTGCACGCAAAATCTGCATGTGGATGTGTGGGAAGCAGCTGCTCCACAGAAAAGAGCACTTCACCCAACTTATTTTTGCAAAGTGGGAGGCGATCTCAGAAAAATATGAACAGCACAAGCATATTTTGGCTCTGAAATGTAGACTTTGAAATACATCACTGCACCAGATACATCCTTTTTAGCATAAAACATTGAGAAATTGTTTCAGTCCTGCTGCATGGCTGTTAACAATTAAATAAGCACCCTATTGCATATCCAGCATCTTAATTACTTTTCAACAGGGGCAGCAATGGCCTACAGCAGAGACGTTTAATGTTTTTTTTTTATATTGAAGACCCCCAAGTTGACTTTCATGCAGCTGCACACCCCCATTTGAAGTGTTTTTTATCCCTAGGGACCCTGATAAGAAATAATATTTCTGTTTTTGTTCAGTATTAATTTCTTTAGATGTCCATCACGAACGCTGACTGATTCAAAGTGGTGAGATGAAAACATAATGTTAACATAATCACTCGAACCTTATGTTTCATGAAAATTTCCAGTGAATGTAGACATAGGAGAACTAAAGTATTCCTCTTGTGCTGAGGACACCCTGGAGCCTCCTCAAGGACCCCTTGAGGTCCCTGGGCCCCACTTTGAAAACCACTGGAGTTGTAATTGGCAACTTCCAAGTATGGAGCAGGTTGTTAATGGGTACTTAAATCTTAGAAGATGCAACACTTAAAGCTCAAAACAGAGATGTCCTTCCGACCTGGATTCCTCTTGTCTTAGAATTTGACTTTACTAAAAGCAAAGCCATACTGCAAAAGCACTTCTCCCTCTTCGTGCTAGTCGCAGAGTCCTCTGGAGGAGGGTGTGAGTGCCCGAGGACGCCCCGCTCATGCAGTGATGTTGACGGAGTGACATCTGGGTTGGGCTTTTTCTTACTCCGGGTCAGGTCATGTCACAGCCTCTGGCGCCGGTTCACAAGGTTCACTGACAGGCCTGCTAATCAGCATGCAGCAAAAACAAGGCAGACGGCGTCATCTATCTTCATCTGCAGTCCGAATGTAACAAGGCTGGTGCTGAGGCTCTCGCTTACCTGATCAGTGAGATGTCTGGTCATTCTCACTTTTTACAGGACTAATTGTGGGATTAGGTACGCACTCTGAACTCGCTGGGAATGTGCACCAACGAGGCTGTGTGTCATGGCACAAATTTCCAAAGAGTGTCAGTCCCTTGATGAAGGGGGATCAAACTAAATGCAAGAATTCAAATATGTAAGACTATTCCTGTGTGGCTAGAATAATCAGTGTCATCTTTTTAACCACATCTGAACTCCTTCTTCTGCTAATGTGCTTTAGTGCACTGATACTTCTTTTTCCACAGTTGTGTCTTTATTTTTGTCCCTCCCCTCTGCTGGTTATTGTTTGAAGTAGGCAGAATGTCAGACATGTTAAAGTAGCCCAAGCCGGCGCTGCTCATCTGCCCCATTATGTCTACTGTCTTTATTTACCATCTTCCATGTTTTCAGTTTGTATATATTTTGTCTAAACTTGTCAAGTGGGGCTGCGCAGTGCCTAGAGGCCCGGACAGCAAAAACCAGGTTATCTCTGGTTTGGAGCCCACACCTCAGAATGGCCACAGAATGTGCCTCTTTGTGATAAAAATACAAAATCATGGCTGGGGAAAGAAATCTTTTTCCTGACAGAAAGTCATGGGGACAGGGGAATCCCTGTCGTTTGTAATTTCATGGTGGATTTAGGACTTTCATTTGTATTGCCCCACATTGATTTTTTTTTCTTTTTCTTTTTCTTTTTTGACAGATAACCATCACAGAAGGATGCAATTAGGAGATGAAGGGTGGCTGTGGTTAGGGAACAGCTTACCATGTTTCCTAAAGGATTCTGTTTCCCTTCAGAGAAAGAACAATTTGGGCGGCTCTTTTTCATGAGGATTAACTGATAATGCATTAACGCATGAGAAGAAAATGTGACTGAGCGATTATTTTTAATATTCTGTTGCCTCCTCAAGTTCATTCTTGGAAAAAAAAAAAAAAAAAGAAGAAGTCTAATTGTCAGCTGGAGGGAGCCGCGTGATTGGTCGTGGAGTGCAGTGATGTCACAGCGATCCTGGTGCCCCGGTGCTGCAGCTCGCGCAGGAGAAGCGGAGAGAGAGGCTCCAGATGGAGTTGGCGCGCGAGTGGAACAGCACCGGGGCACGTGCGAGCGCGACAAGGGAGGAACGGCAGCCTCGCGCACTCGCTGCCTGGATGAACTCGACCCGCTTGCACTCTCAGCGCAGCCCATCATGGGGGATGGTGGCTCGCCGCCGCCGGTGAACTTCCAGAATGGGACGGGGGGCACGGAGAGCGGCGCGGCGGACGCACCGGACGCTGCTGCGGGCGCGTCCGAGGAGTGGATGGCGGGGATGAGCTTGGTGATGGGGTTCATCGTCCTGACCATCGTGTTCGGGAATATCCTGGTCATCGTGGCCATAGCCAGGAACCAGAGGCTGCAGACGCTCACCAACGTGTTCATCGTGTCTCTGGCGAGCGCGGACCTCATCATGGGGCTGCTCGTGGTGCCATTTGGCGCAGCGCTCGAGGTCCGCGGCTCGTGGCTCTACGGCTCCTTCTTCTGCGAGTTCTGGATCTCCGTGGACGTCCTCTGCGTCACCGCCAGCATCGAGACACTGTGCGTTATCGCCATAGACAGGTACGTGGCCATCACCTCGCCTTTCCGGTACCAAAGCTTGTTAACCAAAGCCCGGGCCAAGGCGGTGGTGTGCGTGGTGTGGGCCATCTCTGCCCTGGTCTCCTTCTTGCCCATCCTGATGCACTGGTCCCGGGACAGCGTGGACACAGCCTGCTACGAGGACCCCGAATGCTGCGACTTCGTCACCAACAGGGCATATGCCATTTCATCATCTATTATATCTTTTTACATTCCTCTGCTGGTCATGATATTTGTCTACGCTCGGGTGTACAGGGAAGCGAAAAAGCAGCTAAGGAAGATAGACAAATGCGAGGGCAGGTTTCATAACAACCTGAACGGCGTGACCTCCAAGTTCAAAATGAACAAGAAGAGGCCGTCTAAGATCCTGGCGCTCAGGGAGCAGAAGGCGCTCAAGACGCTGGGCATCATCATGGGGACGTTCACGCTGTGCTGGCTGCCCTTCTTTATAGTCAACGTGGTGCGGGTGTTTTGCGCCGAGGTGGTGGACAAGGAGCTTTTCGTCTTCTTAAACTGGCTGGGCTACGTCAACTCGGCCTTTAATCCCATCATTTACTGCCGGAGCCCGGACTTCAGGAAGGCGTTCAAGAGGCTGCTGTGCTGCCCGCGGCAAGCCGACCGCAGGCTGCACATCAGCTCGTGCGACCTGTCCCGGTGCTCCGGGGGCTTCGTCTCCGCTCTGGAGCCCGGCACCGGCATGTGGCCAAACTGTGCCGAGCTGGACAACAGTGACAGCAGCATGGATGGTATTGCAAAACTGTCTCATTCTGAATCACAATTGTAAGAAAAAGAAAGGAAAAAAAAAACAACAACTTTTTTTTATATCCCGGGGCGGGTCTGGAAGAGCTGAATAAAGGGCGTTGACTTTTTGAGCATCGAGAAAAACACCTGCTTCGACGAATCGGGTGGAGAATAGCAAGGTATGGACATTTAATTGCCATACCTTTTTTCAATACACCCCAATGAAGGTGAAAAATTAAGAAAAACTTCCCAGATAGTTTTTTTTTCCCTTTTTCGGAAGCCATATCTTTAAACACATCAGGATCAATGAGCTGCATGAGCTGCTGCAGGATGCTTTTGTGTATCCCAATAATATATCTTCTCCTCTTGACCCCAGGAATTTATTCCACATTAATGGGTATTTTGGTGGCAAATGAAACTACATGCAGGAACTCGGCCACAAAGTAGGTTTCAGTGATTTGCCCCATGTCCTGAAGTGCATATAGTCTAAATGGCATGCCCAGTGCAGCCACTTTGGACGGCCCTGTATCACTTTATTCATGTCTGGTTTGTTTCTTAGCCACTGGCTGCAACAGACAGTGCAAAATGCAGCTCAGTAGTGTCGTGATAGCAGTGGAGGTAACCTTCAATTTGCCCTAAAGGCCACTAATAGGAGTCACAGTTTCCTCCACGTCAAGAGACATGATAGCCACCCATGACGCCCCAAATGCTCAGGCATAATCTACTGTAAAATTAAAATATAACATTAGGAGTTATTTTAAAGTGTAAGAGTATTGGTCACTGGCAAGGCATTTGTTGGAATGACTCTTTTCTGATTGTATTCTTGTGGTGTTCACTGTGTTTTTACCATATAGCCAATGGCAAGTGCAAATTGTACTGAAGGGTATTTGTTTATATTAAACATTTATGTAAAATAGACATGTATTTATTCTGCGCTTTTTTACAACAAAGTAAGTTATGGGCACAGGTGAATGTGGCGGGTTCAGCAGGGCGTTTTCCCACGCCCTTTGTACATAATAATTGTTCTTTTAGTACAGAGGTGAGGAATTTGGATAAACTCACAGTCTGTATGTCTGCCTCTCTCTCTCTCCCATTCAAGCTTACATGCTATTGTAAGGTGGTGTGTTGACTCCTGTGAAATAAAAGAAAGTTTCATCGTTAATTTCCTGTTGGATTTTTATTTGGTACTTTCTTGTGAAATGTAATTTGGCCTTAATTAACTTGTGAATGCAGCTGGTTTGATATAATCTTCCCTCCCTTAAAAGAACACAAGAAAATAAATGAGTTTATCATGTGAATGTTCCAGCTGGAGACTTCAAAAAGCCCGAGGAGAAATATGTCATTGGTCATGTCATTTATTTATTTTGTTTTTGAACAATGGCAGCAACCAGACACACCAAGTTGTGGTTCATATGCCCCATTTGATTTACAATTAATTTACAGTGAGGAGAAATAAATATGCAGTGCAGACGGAAACTCTTTAAGCAGAGCTGTGTCTTTAAAGGGGAACACCAGGTTTTGGCTGTTTGTACAAAAGTTGCAACTTTTACATCTTACATAACACAGGTGTGCTGTCTAAGCTGTCTAAGGAGAAACCACCCAATACCTGATTTGCCCCTAGCCTTGAGAAAGAAATCAGACATGCGATCAAAAAACAATCAAACAAACAAAAACTTCCAGTATTGGTAAAACAACGAGATTGATATTGCACATATTTAGTTTCAGCTACTATGTCACTGTATTATATTCACTCACCATATAATTTTCAGAAAAGTCACCAATCTAAAACACTGATGCATCAGCTTCTAGGTTGAAAAGAAGTGTCTGAGTTTATGATCAATAAGTGTGTGAAAAGTTTTTTTTTCTCTATAAAAAAAAATGTTATTTTCGCATTCAAACCAACTGCTAGCTCTAGTTTATGTTTCTTGTTTTGATTATTTAATTTACAAGTTTCCTGTGATTGTGTTTTGTGCAGTCTAGGGCTATTTTCTAGCTTAAATGATTTAGGAATTGTAAAATAAAATGCATGCATGATAAAAGAGTTTGTACTTAAACGTTTAAGTCAGAGGAGGTATTAATCGTTTAAACCCCATGTATTGTGTGGTTGATATCAGCATTAATGTATCAGCATCCCAAGCAGATTCAATTAGGCCCAAATGCTATTGGGCCTAATTAGATGAGAGCTCACTCACGAGGTTGATCTGCTTGTTCAACAGGCTTTGGTCTTTGCATTTTCCATGTCCTGCCTTACTCTGAAAGTCCGTGTGAAAAGTTTTAACACTATCATGTAAACACCATGACAGCTGGTGTTATCAAGGGCCTCTTAAAGGAGAGATTTTCTGTTCTTTCTGTCCTCATCTGGGGAATATTAATTACCCCTTAAGCTGGACGTCTTTAAAATGCATTAGCGCGTCGTGTTCTGCTAATGATGCTCTCCCGACAGGCCTTGGCGGTGGAAAAAATAAAAAATAACTGAATGGAATCGTGCTCAGCTGTTTTAGCTAATGAACGCTGTTTAAATATGATTGGCTGAGCTCATGTATGTGAAGGCAGCTCAGCTTTTTAAAAAACAACAGTGCGGCCAACATCATCGACAGGGCCCTGGCAGACACCCACTTCATTATTAAGAATTATTTGCTTGGCAGGAAATTTGTGTCTGGGCAGATTAACAGTGGGCTCACAGATGGAGAAGCTAATCAGCAGGATGAAGAACAATTATTTCGACTTGCATGTGTATCAGTAGACGTTTTGGCTGCCCAAAGTCAGGAGAAATGATTTGATATCCGGAGAGAGGACTAGCTAATGATGTCTAATGGCTGCTTACTTGTTTCCAGCACCGAGGTCCCTCACTGTTTCCCCTGACTGGAGTACCTGGCAATCTGCTGTGTGCATGAGTAACCCCAGCTTTAACTGTTGATAGCTCAAGAGATTTGTCAAAGGATGCACCCACAATCAATGATTTCCATGTACTTAAAGGTTTACTGCCGCTGTAATGAATTTGATCCGGTTCTGTAAACTGGCTTCAGCGTTTAAAGACCCATTTGGTATTTAAAGTATTGCATCCCCAGCTAAATATACTGTAAATGAACAAGTAAGTAAATAATAACAGTAAAAACAGCAATACATAGATAGAATATACACCCATAACACAGGTGCATTGTTTATTGCTTGCAACAGCTAAAATGTTGATTTGATTCAATTTGATCTTTGCAAATTATATATTCAAAACCATCAGCTGCCACAGAACACAGTGGTTCTCACATGTTTGTTTCTGTGGCCTTTCAAATAGAATTTGCAAAGCACCAGGCCAGCTTGTTTATCGGTTATTTTGGTCACGGCAGGCTATGCAAATACATACACAAAATATAAAAAACCTGATTCGCTGTTGAAAGCTGATCGTCCTCTAGAAGTTCATCAAAGGGGCAGTTTTCCGCCCCTTTGCCTGCTTGCTGTCATCACATTGGCTGAGGCTCGTTTGATTGCTCAGCTCTACAGAAAACACACTAATTGTGCAAGCTGGCGTGCACACAGACATACAGGGGGCGGACGAAACAACAGAAACACAAATGCACTTTAATTTTGAGCTCATTAAAATCCAACAGTCACAAAATGGCAGCAACACAGGTGAGTCACATCGGGCTTTATGCTGAAATTCAGCGCGTGTCATCTTTATAGTGTTTGCATGTGCACGTTTTCAAAGCAACATGATGTAACTAGGAGAGTTCAAACAAGCCAGATAGCCAGTGCCTGGATTGCAGTGGCATTGGTCACCTAAGCTGTAAAATGAGTCTCGAAAAATCAGGACAAGGATCAGACACTTAGCAGATCATTGCTAAACACCGCAGAACGACAGCCACAAAGTTACCACGGAATTTGACACTTCTGTGACAAAGCCGGCAAGAACTGCATGATGGGAGCCTCGCGACAATACAATTTATGTCCCGTTGGCCATTCGCTGCTTGCAAGGCCAATGCACAAGGATTCATAACCTGATGAGCATAAAACCTGAGAAATGCAAAAAATAATAACACCCGAGGAGTCATTTTTTCATCATTTGTCTCACATGCATGTGGCTGTATGTTAGAGGTCTCCAACCCACAATGCCTGCTGCCATCTGTTAAACATAGTAGCTGTGTGTCTGTGCATCTATCTCATGGGAGTTATTAGGTTGTATAACCACCAAAGAACATGAGGCCATTTTGCAGGACCACGTGCCCCCTATCGTGCAAACACTGTTCCCGCACGATGCTCCCATATTCCAAGATGATACTGCCGGCATGCACGCTGCTGAAGAAATTCATGGGTGGTGTCATAAACTCCGGGGTGAAATCAAACACAATCACAAGTCCTAAAGACCACAATATTTACTGGGTGTGCTGAAGTGCAGAGGGCAAAAGAGATTTCTGCATTGTTCGTCTCTGAGGGCTTTTTGTGCTGAAGAAAAGGGCGAAAATCCCAGTTTGAGATAAAGGTCGCCGTAATCCATCTGTGGTAGGGAAAGCTCCCGGAGTAAGTTGACTCCAGCCCGAGCCAATTTCCTTATCAAGGCCACAATATGTAAAGGACCATTCTGTTAAGCCAACTGGATTTACCTCTGTTTACTTGCCTGTTTACTTGATTTTTGGAAGTAGTCCTTTTTTTTCCCATTTCAGTGAGCAGAAGGCCTTCTTGTTGGGAGGCTGGGCGCTCATGGTGAGGTCCCCCACACTTGTTCTTTTGTGAGTAAGAGCACCGGGACACAAATGTAGATTGCACCGTTTGTTAGAGGTGAGGATTGTCGTGTGTCGCAGTGCTCCTCAACGTCGTCCGCCTCTCCACTTGTGGCCTCAGCTCCGTCTTAGTTTTGTTTTGTGCTGGACTGACTTTTTATGTATTTTAGAGAAGGATAGTTTTAGTACTATTAAGGCCCTTTTAGTGTAATTTTAATAAAGTGATAATTTTATCCCCTATATTGTTTTTTTATGTAGTTTTCCTTTGGCTAGAATCCATTTTTCTTTCAACAGTTCCAGTCCCTGCTCTTTGGAATTATTTATTTCAATCAAATCATGGGTTAATCTGAAAACACGTCTCTGTCCTTTTACAGTAACAAGTCTGTGTGTCTTGTTAATTCACCAAAATATTAAATGTTATAGTAGTTTCATTTCCTGGGGTGCTATTCCCTAGGTGGCGTTGTCGGTCCCTTATTCCCCAAATCCCCCCGTATTGCCCTCGCCTCACTTATTTGGTCGCTGATATTTCTAAATTCCCCCCCAAATCTCCATAAGATTGGTTAAATAAGTAGCGTTTAAATAAAATAGTCATATACTTCAACCTATGATGAAGCATGCATTTCCATTTTATTCCGCTTAGTAATCCTAAATCCAAATACAAAATTACATCAATCCTCAATAGTGAATCTATAAATGTGATCTGGAAAAAACTCCTACATATTCATTGTATTTGGCAAACTAAGTTTTCCGATTTGAATTATTTTCTTTTTTAGTGAGCAGGTCAATAATGTATGGTCTCCACATATTTTGTTGCTCCTTGTACTTGGATTCAAATCAGGTTTTCTGCTCGTTAAAACTGAGTTATCAAATGTACACTGTATATTCCATTAATAAAACATTAAAAGATGCTCTAGAGGACACTCGCCCTTGGGATTTAACTTTCTGAGCCTCCCTTTCACAAAGTCTCTCAACGACGTGGCGCTAAAACACCAGGTGTAGGGTTTCATTCAGTCGCTGCAGAGAGAAAATGGATTGGATGGCCTCGCCACAAGAGCAAAGAATATTGTCTATGCCAACCACCTCCTACTGCCATCTGTACCTGCCCGATGACCAAGCAAACATCATTACATCAGCTTCATGATCAGAAGGCATTAAAAATAAGTGCATCTTGCAATACACACATCGCATGATGCATTTCCTGATTTCATTTACTTGTTGACAACTTTTAAGATTGGATAATAGCTGGTCACTATGTCCAAAGATATATTCATAAACAAATTAAACAATGGTCAATGGGATAATCAAATCAATAATCAAAGGGATATAAATGCCATTATTAATAGGGAATTACATGCATCTGCAACGACAGCTGACAGAGGCCTGTAAGTTTTTTGCAAGAGATCATTAATCTTGATAATTAGAGCAAAGATTCAACACCAAGGTTAGCCTCAGGTGAGTGAGGTAATGTTCCAAACCAGAGTGTACAAACATAAATAAATAAATAAAAATCTCAGCACCTGGTGAAGTAATGGCTGAGTTATTGGTATTGATCTGTAATCCACCTGAACCCCCTCAGACGCTATATGATGGTCATTGTGCACTATGGGACAGAACACATCACAGTGGAGTCTCTTTTATTTCCTTTAAGTCCTCACCAACTTCCATTTATTAGCTGGTTAACATTGGGTTAATAGTAAATCAATAGGCATCATTTTATTAAATGTATGGAGCATACCAATCCGAAACCCAGTGACTGACTGAGAGGACATTTCGGGGGATATATGTGGCTGGACAGGAACATTTCACATGTAACATAATTAATGATGTTAGCATTAACATACAAAATTACATGTGGGAAGGGAGAGATTTAGTTTCCATTCCATTTAGGGGAACAGGGTCAGGGTATAGGTATAGGTAACTCTACATATGGATACCACAGGCTGTGGTGGAGACCTCTGTGAGATGGTGAGCCCAATGCAAAGCACCTATTTATATAAATATATTCACTGATGAAGGCACTTAGCCCCATAAGATAAAATTCTCCAGTAATTTTTCTACTCTATTGCCTGCTGAGAATGATGAGGTTCAGTGCGAGAAGCAGGTGCTACACTACTTGTGTCCATCTGTTTTGGATTCCCATGTGAACTTGGCACATAGTGGTCTCCATCTGTTGTGCCTTGGCTTGCTCCGACTGTGGCTCACCTAAAGATAAAAACCAACGCAGCCTGTAATGTGCAGCATTTGTGTTTACCTATCATTTAGCATGAATGAGTGCAGATGAAAAAGCGAATACATGCAACAGTAACTGGCAAACACATGCATGACTGCCGTTTACCTCCTATTACACGTACAGTACTAGCAGGGAGGCTGTAGTTGCACAGGATAATAATACGTGTAAATACTGAATTAAAATCAGATTTGCCTTTAAGAGATAAACACATGAGACACAAAATGAACTGGTTGTGGATCTTAGTGTAACGCCTTGAGGGACAAACCCCCTCTTGCAGTCTGAGAATATGCCAGTGGATGAATCCGTGGCTATTGCAAGGCAAGTCGAAGGCGCTCTTGGAATGCTCTACTTTGCTGGCTGATACGACAGCTTCGCATGTCCAGCCAACAATCATTTTCATACAGCCACTCCAAATGGCTTCTAGTGTACAGACCGGCCCCTTGTGGGTCCAACTTACACCCATCAAGGTCTCCTAACTGCCCACATGTACAAAAAAAACTGCTCAAAGCTTAACCCGCCTTGACAAATTGTGTTGATCAGCACCTCCCTGCAAGGACGGCACTTAAATTAAAATCCACTGAGAGCGCTATATTCTCAATCACTGTCAGCAAACCTACAGTAGCAACATACAGCTGGATGAGGTTCCACTGTTCCAGCCTCTCGATCTGAACACCAAATAATCCCCCCAAAGGCGTAAGACAAATTATATGAGTAGATCTTTTAATTCCTCACCTTCAAGTGTGTTAATCAGTTTTACTTTATTTGTCGGGCTTCTATTGTTAATGACTGACCCCCCGCCCCTCCCCCCACAATCCTTTTCACAGCTTGCCATGGTTCCAACAATGACATTTTTGGCACAGTCCTAACGTGCCAAAAGCTTACCCTCATTTTTGTTCCACATTGCGACGAGGGGGTCCAATCTCCTGGGCCCTGATCTTTTTGTTGTTGTTATTCTTGGATCCCTGAAATCTGGCACCTCACCGGCTGAAAGTCTTCATGAGGTCCCTTTTGATGGCTTGAGGTTTATTTCACAGGATGCAAGTGGACGGACCTCCTTCCATATCACCTGTATGCATCAGGAGAGATAGTGCTCTTCAGTGGATGTCATAGAGCTCTTAAAGGCATACGTCAATGTTGCGGGCAAAATGTCCTTTTTCGGCCTTACCCAGATGGAGATAAGATGTTCGATACCATTCTCACCTCTGTATGTCCAGTATTTCTGTTCCTATAGGTAGCACTTCATGTTAGATAAGTCAGAAAAAAAGGGTATTTTGCCCAAAACACTGGAATAGACCTTTAAAGGACACTGTAGCCAAAGAAGTGCCCTTGCTGTAAAGGTAGGTATAACTGACCCTGTTAATGTATGAATGAATGTCTAACATGGACTCCACCAAGAAGACGACAAGCATGTTCTGTGTGGACAGGTGCTAATTCATCACAGTAAGATCCCGTCTCCCCTGTGAAGAAGTCCTGCACACTATTCTCAAAGCTTGAGTTATCTTCAGCGAGATATGTCAGCCTTTGTTATATATGGCAGCGTTTTCAGGTACAAATGTATGCTATGCGGCCTTTGTGGAAACCAAAGCCCCTGTGAGAGCTGCTGCTTTCGAAAACTCATGTTAACAATTCCCGCCGGAATCCCAGGAGGCTTTCGAGATAACGTCTCAGCTCATGTGGTGGATATGTGCACCCATGAAGAGCAGCTCCACAATATTCTAAACCTCTAGGGGGTTGCCGCTGTCGAAGCTTCCCGCTGCTCACTTTGCTTTGTCTGCTTGTCCTGAAGTGTGTGCACTACATTTTTGCTATTTGATTTGCCTAATTTAATTCGATAATATGCCCACTTGGTCGGAAACTATTGCATTCATGCCTGGCCAGAACGGAGCCCCCTCCCTCTGTGGTCCCTTTTCCCCATTCTCTGGGATTTTCAGAGGAGTTTTTTCTTGCCTGCTATGAGGGTTCAAGTCAGGGGATATCATCCTTTTTTTTGTTTGTTGTTAACTGTGGGCCTGCAAAGCCCTTTGAGACTGTAAAGAGTGATTTGTGCTGGCATGGACGCTGACTGTGGTTTCCACCCTGGAAGCCAAGATAGTTGTGTCCCTCCGTTAAAACATCACTGTCGTCCACCAGGTCCCTGAACACACCTCTGCTTCTCAAGTGATCTTGTTCCTCGACGCTGTATTGCCAGCACCTCAGGTTCCTGCCCCGGTGCTCACAGAGCACAAAACTTCTCGAGTCGCTTTTCAGGATGAAAGAACCATGAAATTGGACTCCAGAAACCCTCCTCACACTCAAGGCCCAGTTCTCCCTCTTTGTTCTTGGCAGCCCAGCCGCTGTAACTTTTGATGCATCGACCGAGGCACTCGGAACAGCACAGAACAGAGTAGCGGCCACCTGCATTTGTCATTTCTCTAGTATGGGTTACGCCACTGTCACCGCACAACACTGGCCCTTAGGTGGAGAGGGCCGAGCAGGAAGCAAAAAGAAATGCGTCCTCTCGAAGCTCATCTCGCAGCCTGATGTGAGGCATCTGCTTGGGTCCAAGTGGGAGCATGGCACAGACTCAAACTGCTACTGAGAGATTTTATGGGGAAAAAAAAAAATTATTTCTCTAATAATACAATGGGCCAGATGGATGCATGAATATTCATGGAAAGTGTTTGTATTTCTGTGCACAGTGAATGAGACCAACTAAACACACTAGTTCAAAAGAGACTGACCAGTGGTGACTGCCAGCGACTGAAGCAGCATTATGTAACACTGAAATTAAATGTAAATAAGTAGAATGCAATGATGCTCAGTTGGCAAATTGGAAATCCCCAGCCTTCCTTGGACACATGAAACATGACATCTTTCTTTTTTTTTATGACTGACACTTGTCTGACTTGTTTGTCTCCAGCACAAAACATATTTAGAACAGCATGGCAGCACTGAGGTTTTATACAGGATTGTGTTGCTGTGGTTTTGGTAACTGACCACTTCATGGTGTGTATGTTTATGTGACCAAATGGATACACAAATACTCCTAAAACGGAAAATTGTGATGTTTCTCTGCCTAGATGAGACCAACAATAGCCACAACACAGACTGATAAGTGCTTGAAGTAGAATTGCATAATTGAAATTAAATGAAAATATGTCCAGTGTAAGGATACTGATTATTAGATGCATTCATATTCAAATATCTTTACCGCACAACCGAAGGTGTGCCTGTGTTTTGATGGACTGTGGAAAACAGAAATAGTCTGATAAGGAGAGAGAGTTTATGTTATCTCTACACCCCAAGTGCTATTGTCATGGTTGCTGTGTCAGAGGGGCACGGGCAGCGCTTTATGAATTCAAGGGTGGTCATCTACGCTGATAGGAGAACATGTTATCAGTGAGCTAACAATAGCCTGCCTGTAACCATGGGCCTGGATAAGATCCTTGAAGCTGCCATGTCCCAGTGCTGGCAGTGCGCAGAGAAAAATGGGAAAATTTACCTGGGTGAGCAGAATATCAGAGAAAACAAATCTGCCTTCCTACAGATGAACCGGTGAGATTCAGCTTGCTGCTCAAAAAGATGTTACTTCAGGGGAAAATGCAGATGACTGGAATGAAATCAAGATATCTCGTTGAGTTTGGCTTTTTGTTTGGAATTATGATGCATAAAGCACTTTGTTAATGTGTTTTGAAAAGTGCTGTACAAATACAGTGTATTATTATCATTCTTAATAATTATGATGCCACAGTTCACATGCTCTGGCTAGTAACTGCAATGTTACTACTGAGGTGTGAAGATTTATAAGCCAACTGAGGAAATGGTGACAAACTGCATTTTCTGCACAACGGTCCTCTGGGATATGGGAATCGTACAGCATGACCAATTCAGGTATCACCCCAATGTCAAGGTGCACTGTTGACTGCATCCAAAATACAGGATTCCTATCACAATGTGAGCTTGGCCACTTCTAAAACAAAAACAACAACAAAAAAAAAAAAAAACGTTGCCTCCAATTTTCATGTTTTAGTTTAATTTGCTGGCCGAGAGGAGATTGTGTCTGCACTCAGCAGCTCCTAGGGGTGAATGGGTGGAAGTATAGCCCCTCTTCCCTCTGCTCTGAGTAAACTCGCTTGGCTAAAAACAAGAATGTCATCCCCATGTAACCCAGTAAAATACAAGGTTACTGTAATTGAATAACAGGCTGCTGAGCCACTGGTCAAAGAAAATTTACAGTTAACAGCTGTTTTGGTTCAGACAGTTTCTGAAATATTCCTACAAAGCGGGCGTTAAATCATCTCCAAGTGCCTGCGAGTTGAGTGACAGCGCCGCAATAACACATTCATGACCCCCTGCAGTGCTGACACACACTTTTTGAAGTGGGACTTTATGTTCTTACAGCTATATCCCAAAGGATGTCTCTTGCAGAATGGCTTCATTTTACCTGGGTTAGGCCCCATTCCACAGAGATGAAATAAAACAGAAATGAGAACCACACAGAGATTTCAAAAGTGTACATGGTAAGGCAGCGTGTGAGAGAAAATCACTACGGAACAAAAACTAAGAGGCACCTCTCCTTTTATTCCCTGGAAACACCATATATACAAACGCAATCCAGAATCAGCATTTTAAAAACATCTGGTCATTTTACAGAATGTTTTATCTACAAATGTATAATATGATCACAGTTTGAATATTCCACAAAACAGAGCAGGAAGGATCATTGCACAGCAGGAAAGACGAAAATCAACAGAAAACACATACATCTCATTTAATGTTACAGTTTCACGCTCAAACACACCGAACGATTCTTCATGTTTATACACGGTGAAAAATAAGGCTCTATCATCTTCATCCACACGACGCTGCAGCATGGCTTCTTTTCAAAGACTGTGGGAACGTCAAAAGGCTTGCATCACTGCAAATTCTTATTTTCACTGGTGACACCAAATGAAAGGTAACTGAACAGCCTGCCTCATGACACAACTGATCATCAAGACCCATGCAAGTTGTTGCATAGGTGCTGTTTTGCTTCTGCCCTGGCAACATTATAAAAAAAAAAAAAAAAAAAAAAAAAAAAAAAACCTTTCTGTTTAAACACCTGCTCCTGCAAACTGGTACACTTTCACCTATCAAGTAGCAAGTAGCCCATAAATGTTTCTAAGTGCTTTTAGTCGGCTTCATTCATTATGATTGCAATCATCCAGGTTATCTGTGATCAGCCTCTCTTAATAGTCATTGTTACACAATTAAGATGGTAAGTTGGATGTCTGTACTTTTCTATGTGTTCCACACTGCAGTTGAGAGAGAGAGAGAGAGAGAGAGAGAGAGAGAGAGAGAGAGAGGTGTTTCAGACACTGAGCACTCACTGCAGTGTGGTTTAGGCTCAGAGGACTGAATGACCTCAATCCTAAAAGCTTTCATCTTTATTCACGTAGTGCCACTTCAACATGGCCTTGGGGTGTACAGGAAAGGCATCAGCCTGCAACCATTCATGACCCATAAAAGCCCGTCTCTGATTGGGAAAAAGGGAAAAACAGGGAAGCCTGTCCTGCGTGACGGCAATCAGGTTACATCATGATCAAACAAACTTTTCTTTTTTTGAGCAAACTTGTCGCTTGCTCTTTACCCTACATCCTCATAATATTGTGTTCGCTGCTTGAGAGCCGTGAGGTGCTGAGCTACAGATATGTGTTTGTGTTTGTGTGGCTGCTGGAGTCTAAACGCAAATGGTGTTTACCCATCTTAGGGTCAGCCTGGTGAACCCTGAGCCCTCGCAGCTAGAGCATGTAGCTGACAAGGTGCAAACATACAAGCTTGAGCAGTTCAAAAAGGCATGCATGCAGCGAGACACACACACACACACACACACACACACACGACATACACCACACGCATCAGTTGGACACTTCTAAATATGTCAAGCACATGCACAGGTGCATGTTGTACATCAGCGAGCATAAAAAGACATGTTCAGTCACATTCAAAGTATATTGGCGCACTAACACATTCAGAACAAGGAGAGTCAGGAAAACAAAAATTAATGACAGCAATAGCATTGCACTTTTCCCCTGGCTATATTTCTACAGGCTCCTCCTCCTGTGGCTCTCCAAGCTGCAGCTACTGAGCCAGGAAACATGGGCCCATTGTCCCTCTGATTCTTTTACACTAGATTTACTTCAGCTAGAGTGTAAGGGACTCATTGACACTAAAAAAGAAATAAGGAGTGCGAGACAAATACCTTGACATTTATAGATGCAGTTAGTATTTTGTGTTCACCAGATATTTTGTGTCACATTGTACACAATGTGCAGAGAAAGCCAACAAAGTTCACAGCTCTCCATGCCCATTGTTTAAAATGAGGAATGCCAATAATGCTAACAAGCCACTTTTAGTTCACCAGAAACACAAACATTTTGAGAGGTTCAGATTTCATTTCATTTGGTGCTAGTAACGTGGCTGCAACAAGCACAAAAATGGCCATCCAAACTGTCAAGGTATTCACTGAAAGGTTACTCTAAAATAACAGAAAAGGCCAAACTTCTAAAAGAAAGATTTCTGAAGTGAGCAGACAGAAAGAAAGGGAGAAAAACAAAATACATGTTAAAATAACAATTCAATTTCGAGCCAAAAAGAACAGATACAAAATAAATTAAAATCACATTCAAAATGGACCAACTAAAGACCAGCTCCATATTTAAACCTTAGTCTGATAGTAATATTTCTCACAAATTTTCTTCACGTTTATACAACTTAAGAGTAGGACGCATTGGCACATAGTGCTGTTGGCTACATTGAAAATGCACAAACTTGCAGAGCTTTTTAAAGACACAGTCAATTTACTCTCTTCAATCTAGCACCGGTGTCACACAGATGGGAGGGTCTGCTGATGCTGAGGCAACCTGCTCCCCCAGCTTGCTCTTAAGTGCTTTGCACAGGGAAAGATGGTGACAAATGTACGAGCGGCACAAAGGGTTCCCGACGAGCCAACTGAGTGTTGAGTGCAGATCTGCTTTTTTTTTTTTTTTTTTTTTTAAACTTTTGTTTTTGTAAAAGGGAGTGCTGTGTGTATGATGTACTATGGCAGTCCTTCGAAAATACATTTGGCTTATTGGCAGATGGACGAGTTGGAGGGAGGAAGAGCGAGCATGCTGAGACAACAAAAGTTGGACTTGGCATTCGAGGATTAGTGATCGTCTTAATTTACTCTGAGCTGGGCAAAGATTTTAGGTTTCTTCCATTTTTTATGTGAGGATTTCATTGGCAAAACACTGGCAAAGAGATCTGTATTTGACTATCTGCTGGGTAGAACCTACTGTACATTTACAATTATGGCATCTCCAGTCAATTAGATGAAAAGGCAGTCAGACACTTCAACTTTGAAGCAGTAGCCTGCGAGGCTGCTGGCAGGGTGCAGGGGAAATGGACACCAGCCAGAGGACCAGTGAGGATCAGTGTGTTTGGTTAGAAAAGGGTGGTGGAATAATGTGGATGGACGAGTGACAGTTCAAGTAATTAACGACACCTTCCCCCGTTGGACAGAAATTGAGTTCAAGAGGTTCTCCAGAAAGCAGCCTGACGTGCTAATGGCACTTACAACATTCACTTCGTTCCTTCACATGTTGGAGTATACTATGTGTGCATGTGTTTATCTCAAGTTCTGCGATCCAATCAAAACCGGTGGGCTGGAGACTCCACAAATAGCTCTTGGTCCTTCATGTCCTCCTTCTCGGTTGTGTCACTTCCTCCTCACTCCATCCCCGGGATCTCTTTGCTGCTTTATAAGTCTCTCTATCTCGGCTCCCAGTGTCTGGAGGTTCTCCTGTGAACAGAGAAAAGAGGGACTTGGAGTGAGCACAGTTTATTTTATTGAATTAAACTGTGGTGAAACAGGCATCACACTGAACAAATACAGTTTTCTCAATCTGTACAACGTCATTGAAAAAAAAATCCACTTTCATTCATTAAGAAAAATAAAATCAAAAGTGCAAACCACAAACCAGATGACCACCGAATTCTTCTGCATGTTAAGTTTAAAACTTGGTGAGACCTTTTTCATACTCAAATAAGCGAAAAAAACAACCATCTACATAATGCAAATAAATTGGTTATAAGAATATATTGGCGCAATTAGAGACAATCAACCTGAAGCTATATTGACTCATTCGACACAATACACCAGCAACTGGAGTTGAGCATAGTGAGCATGTTTGCTGGTGTTACCTGTGAAGCCAATTCTGGCCAACATCTTGTCAGGTGTCTCATTGCTGTTTTCTTTACATGGAAACCCAACTGTTGCTATGGGGCAGACTCAAAACATAATGGATGCGTCTTCAACTTTAAATCTGTCTGTGCTGTTGCCTATGATGTCTACAGAGTGGTGATTTATCATTCAAGCTAAAACCTGACAGCCTTGTGCTCTCTAGTGTTCAAACAATGCAAAAGGCACCATCCCAAATGTCATCACATAAATATTACACCACAGCTGAGATGGTGAACATTTTTCAAATCTTCACAAGCAAAAATGTTAAATGAGTAAATGGCAGTAACAGGTCGAGAAATATTTAAAATAGGTTAAAATAGCCTGATGCTTCACAGTTGTAAAAATCGATAAGTAAAACAGCCATTGCTGTTTCGTATGTCAGTGGACTACTTTCCTAATTTTTGCAGTTCTTTTGTGTGTGTGTGTGTGTGTGAGAGAGAGAGAGAGAGAGAGAGAGAGAGAGAAAAAGAAAGAAAGAGAAAGATCTTTAGTAGTAATATTACTTTAGTAGGAGTATTGCCATTATAATTTATGCTATTTTTGAAACATGATTTCTGTTGAAACCCACATGACTTCTGACAAAGAGCAAGAGAAGGCTTGTGAGCCTTTGGTAATAATGTGTGTAAAGCACACACACAGAACATGAAACTATTATGGTATATTTTCTACAATGTACTGCATTATATTTGAACCATACAGTAATTTGATTTGATTTGTCATTTGAAAGGCATTTGACAATACAATTGGCTGCTGAGTCTCTCCCGAGCTTTGCTCAGCATATAGGGTAGCAGTCCATCTAGTGATTCTGCTTATTATCAATCACCTATCAATCCTACCCAGATGAATTTTCCCTTGAACAGATGCACAAAAACAGCTGAAGAAATGAAACTATTTTAATATAAATATTTTGGTTTGGACTTTGCCCCTTTTCCCCTTGGACTTTGGCTTGGGGATTGACTCCACTGCTTCAGCTTCGCTTCTAAATAGAAAAGCGGCACTAGCAAGAAAAAAAAAATGAACAGAAGGTTGAAAACCTTGAAAGAATCAAAGGCTGGAAATGAAGTTGGACACAGGAGACAGAGAAAAGGTTGACGGGCAGCCTGTACGTGTGGTGTGTGCATGGAATCAATCTCACAGCAGGGGCTGATGCACAGCTTGGCTGCCCTCTCCTCTTAGGTTTTATTTGCTCAAGTTTAACTACAATCACTGAGCAAATCTCAGGCTAGGAAAAACGATGGTGTTTATTCCACCTTCCTCTCACTGGCCTGACCTGCCTTTATACTCATGAGGCTTGAGGGAAGTCGGGGGCGGGAGCTAAACTTGGGTCATACAATGAAACCTAAACCTACTTTACCACACTGCACTTAAGGCAAATTTTTAGCACTGAACGCTACATTAGGTTTTCAGTGGCAAAGTCAATTTCATGTGATATTCAACATTAATTTTACTGACTAATAAATCAAAGCTCAGCAAATACCAAGTCAAACCAAGCTTCCTTACTTTTGGCAAGTAAGATACTGCTATGTATTCAAGGTAGATGCAGTCTGGCAGACAAACTGTTTCCTGATTTATTTTATTACCGTATTTCACCAATTAATCGCCCGGCCGCAAATAGCCGCCAGGTTCTTATAAACGCCTGGGGTCTGCACCCATTTTGTGAATTAAACGCCCACCCGAATAACCGCCGGGGCGATTATTTGCATCATATTGAGGTAACCCAAAATAAGGCTACTCACCTTATTTTTGAAGCAGTAAACAGTTAGCCGCACAATAACTGTGCGGCACTTCCATTTTCTGTCAAAATAAGAGCGCTAGCTAACGTTAGAAAAAAAAGCGTGTACCGTAATCTTAAATTGCCCGACTGTAAATATGTTGGACGGTAACTGTCATCACGATAATGGCCTGGTGCAGGTCTGTGTAAAAATAAATAAAGGCCTGCAGCGAATAGCCGCCTGGTTCTTTTAAACGCCCGGGGTCCAACTTGATTTTGCATATTAAACGCACGGGCGATTAATTGGTGAAATACGGTATTATATTTTTGAATCTAGCTTTTATTTATGCAGGTTAGGGTTAGGTATTCTCAAGAGAGACCTGTCCAGCACAAACAAAATACAACAACGAGTTACAGGCAACAGGTCACTCAGTACAGAACACAAAACATTAAAGTGAATGTGTAAAAGTGCCAAACTCCTTAAAATACTAAAAACAAGAGCAAATGGCCAAAGATGCTCTCTCCGGAGCCTCTAAAAGAAGTTTAAAATCCACAAGGGGAATCAAACTGGACAACTTCATTTCCTGTTGTAGCGTGTTCCAGTTCTCAAATGGTGCATGCACTAGCCTTCACTGATTTCTGTTCACGTTTAAAATATGTGGATATGTAAGTCATTCCTCCTCAGTTTGTTTCACAAAACTCCATACGGCCAATGACTTGAGCACTGGCTTTGGACAGGGTGTTCATTCACATTAACTGGGAAATGCACACTGTCACCAGAACCAGGTTGGACCAGCGTGCAAATCCACTGACCGACAAAACATCATCAAGCGATCAACTGGAAAGGAAAAAAAGGATTTTTCAGCCACAAAGGACGACAGTTTCCTTACTTAGTGATGGCATCAATAATGTAGAACGTGAGCTAGACCATAATTTCCAAAACGTCATTTCTCTAAATACTGAGAAAGCTGACAATTTGAAAGACATGCTGTTCACAGAGCGCTGTCAGTCTGCCAAACAAACAATGCATGCCATGGTTACTCATAGGTTTAAACTGCTGCATTACAGTAAAGGGATGTCATTTTGCACACTTACCAGACTGTTGCAGCTGTTCTGTTATTTGCCTCTACCTGCTTATCAAAAATCTCTTGCATGTAAAAATCTCAAGAGAGCACCAACAGTCATCACTAAAATAATGTTGTAGTATTGATAGAGGTATTTGGTCAAAGATACCGTGATGTTAGGTTTTGTCCATATTCCCCAGGCCTATTTAAAGGTTCAGGAGACATCACCCACATGTCAGACAACCTCATTTAACAAAAAGAAGCAGGGGCCATCTTAACATCCTGTGTATCGCCCTTTTTTCCATATCTGCATTGCCATATTATTTGTATAGTATGCCAATGCTATTTCTCTCTCTCTCTATATATATATCTTCTGTTTCTATATGTAAAACTATTAATTAAAGCCAACAGAGGATGAGGGAGGAATTTAGAGTCAAGAACCTCATTGCTTAGGAAGATTCATTTTATTCCAGCAAAATCAAGCTGCTTGGTGTTGAAAGAATGGTAAAATGGCCAAAAAGTTCTAACCCTACCCTTAATGATTACATCAGTGACATGAAACGTTCACTGATGACGGCGAGACCTTGAAGCCCTAGAGCACCTGACCAAGTGAATCATCAGAAAACTGAGTAATGGCTAGTGGCAGCTGACAAAGCAGGGTTGCTGGGCAAATACAAAGGCTGGCTTCTCTCTCACATCTCTGGTGCCTTCTAGTCTAGGAAGATCAGCTGCTGCCTCTGCAGGTGGCTGGATTGGCCCCGCTGCCCGAGAAGCATCACTTTGTGTGGGCAAAACTAAATGAAGCTCCCCATTAGTATTCAGAATGAGGAGTTCATGCTCACCCATGCAAAGGAAGTTTTACAGTAACGGGCAACCAGAGATCCTAAAGTCCTTTTGGCTGACATGAATGAAGGCTTAGAGGAAGTCAGCAAGTATTCAGTGTGGAAAAAAAGTTGAATGGTCCCAAGGCATTGCAGTGACATAAAGAAAGATGACAGAAAGCAAAAAAGAGTCTTAAGCACTCAGTAATGCAATATGTAAAGCATATTGCAGGTCACTAAAAGCTGTAATACGCCTGTAAATGCAATTACAGTATAAATGTCATACTCAGTGTATTTGAGATATCTAGTGACATGTAATTTCATTTAAGCACAAAATTTTAAAACGCTCCGTATGACTCAGATTCATTTTTGATGAAAGTTAGAACTGTAATTAAAAAGTATGCAGGGTATACCTTTTATTACAAGCATACAATTGAGGCCAAAGTAAAGTATAAAATATGTAGGAGTAGGTAGAAATTAAATGGATATTCACATTAAATATAGATAAACATAAAAAAAAAAAAAAATCAGCAGAACTCACCTTTCAAAACAGAAATAATATCAAAGGAATATTCAAAAGCAAATAAAACAAGAATGGTATACAAAGGAATGGTTATCATCACCATGTATTTCATCCCTCCTAAAATAAATTGACATTATTTTGTCCAGTCACGCTCACATGAATTAGAATATACAGGATAGGATCAAATCACACCAGAGCTTTTGTCTAATTGGCTTTGATGCAGTGTGTGTTATGCCTTGTGGCTTACAGCAACGCCTGGTGTAACATCAGCCTCAATTCCCAGGATTGGGAATTGAGGCTGAACTGAAACAAATATGCACTCACTTCATATTAATGCTTCTGTAGGTAACCTTTTGGACTGGGCAGAAATAGAACTCAAACAGCACCCACCTGAGATTCAGTACCTCTTCCAAGTCGCTCCCACGTGTGTGTGGCGCCGATGCCAATGCAAAGAGGAAGTAGGAACTGGCAAGCCGAAGCTGCGGCATGCTAAGATAAATTACTATAGTTAAGGTACGCAAGGTGAAGTGTTTCGTGGGAGGGGAAGCGAGCATGCAAGGCAGCGGCGCACATGCGTGAGTGCAAGACGTGACCGGACTGAGACTGTGACTCGTCCTGAAGGGGACTGGTTGATTGTTTCGTCCTGATCAGATTTTAGCAAAATGAGATTACACCATGAACGGCAGCCCAGAAGACCAGATTTTGTTTTCTCTGTGCATTTAGGTTGAATCAGATCCTCTGTGGATAATGGTGGTTTGTAAAAAAAAATAAAATAAAATAAATGAAAAACACAGAAAGGGAACCCAGCCTTTTCTCCTCTCGGTATTAATAGATCCGTAACTGTGGGGAGATTATGGCTGTTGCGGACTACTTACTTTAAGAGTGATGTTTTTAAGCAGTGTGTCCTCCAAAACGGCCTGCAGCTTCCTGTTGATCTCCAGCGACAGGTCCAGGGTCAGCCCGCTGTCAGCTGGGTGGGAGGTGTAAAGCGACGCCATGATGCCCCCCCGCCTGCTCAGGTGTGCCTTGTTGAAGTCTGACGCCTCTGATGACAGGGCCCCTGACTCCTCTCTTAGCACATAGCTCTGGATAATTCTGCGGGGAGGAAGGGATAGAGATGAGTCACACGGTGAGATTTAAAGGAGGGAAATCAAGTGAAAGTGTTTCACTGGCTTCAAACTCAAGCTGGGATTTGGAAACGTAGCAAGATGAATCCGGTCACATGTTCATGTAAAGAGAATTGAGAAACTGTAATTTATGATTTACATGTGGGAAGTAGAGAGCGTGAGAAAACCATTTGTACAGCGAGCACCAGTAAAAGAAGTTCATTTCACTTCAAAAGCAATTTCATGGGGACGGTATATTAACTTGATGGATGAGGGACATTTCAGCCATAGCTGGATTGTTGATAATCGTGCCAGTGAGAGAAAAAAAAAAAGCTTGTAAAAGAGGTCAATGCCATATCCTGTGTATGAAAGAGGGGGATACATCTTAATAGTGATGATAAATTTCAAGTCAAAGTCAAACAGTACAAGATAAGTTAGTGTTATTAAAACCCTCTATAAACATACATGCACACAGCATTTATGGATGTATGAGTACATATATGTGCATGGGGGGAAAATGAGTGACAGAATGAGAGAGTGCGGGACAGGGGGGCAGAATTCATTGTAGCTTAACACCTGTTAACCTTCCTGTGGTCCAATTTTCCCAGAAAAGCCTCTTCCTTGGTCAACATACCACATTTCCTGGTAACACTGGCTAAATCTATGTTTTAACACAGATTCAACCTTCAAAGTCATTTTAAAGTAAGAATCTTGTAGGTCATGTGAGCTTGACCTACAAAGAAGGCTCTGCAGCATAAATCAATCAACAGTGTCTCCACGTTGAGGAAAATGGATGAGGAGTTACTGGGTGGGAGAGGCTAAAGACAAAAACACAAGGCAATCTGCAGCGAGGTAAAAAGGACGGCTAGGATTCAGGGGTACGAAAATTGTGTGTGAAGTCTGGGAAATAAACACCGACACTCTTCCTAAATCTGTCCTTATCTACTGTCAGGAAGAGTGATAATGCTTAGCTCAGGGTCTTTTTCCAGGTGGGTGTCAAAGAAACAAAAAACATATGTATAAAGGCTGGAATGTGCAAAACCTAACCTTATTTTTGTTTTTTGGACTACTTATTTCTCTGGGGTTGAGCAAATATCACTAGATGAATGCACTGTCCAACAGATAATGGTGAAAAACCAGCCAACCACAGCACAACCAATACTTAAATCACCAACTAGGAGCAAGAGGTCACCACCACTCTTCAGCCTCCTACTGACAGGGATGTACAGTACTTCAAACTTAAAATGTGTGATGAGAGTGATGTGGAGCTGTGGAGCTGTGCTGCATGAGCTCTGACCAGAGGAGCGCTGCTGATTGCTAGCAGAGCTGCATCAAAATTTCAGCTCAGTAAAAATCCTCTCTTCAGACTTCTTATCAGAACGAGTCAGATGACAACTTGACTTGCAAAGAATAAGGATGAGGTGTTTAGGAAAAGCAGAGAGATACTTGGTGGATAAGTCACAGGAAGACAGCGATTGTTTCGATAACTTGGAGATAAATGGCTAATGTACATAATAATAGTAATAATTATGATTATCAGCAAGCCGTTAAAAGGCTGGGTGAGAATTAAAACAAGGCCACAAACAAAACAAGAGTGCATTGGTGGAAAATAATTACATAAAACCCTAAGTGTACTGCATCCATAGGAGCATCCCTATGCTGTGCTGTGCTGGCCTTGTTCACTGCAGTGTGAAGGACAGATCTGATGTGTGCGGCTACATAATATTTCAAGTTTAAGGGCTCTATGGATTTAATCCAGACAATTGGGTTCACAGAAATGGCTTAAGATCATATTTTTAAATGTCCCAATTGACATTAAGCTCTGGAGGTTAACAAAGGATGGTCTTTCACTGCGGACTTGGTGATAAAAACATCTACTGTTCAATCCAATTTGCTTCTATGAGAGTATTGTATTGTCTTTTATGCTGAACTCTATTTGGCTGTTTCCAAACACATATTGTGTTTTTTCTCTCACAGGTTTATTTGTATTCATGTTATTTGCTCTTCGGTTATTAAATCTGGAACAATGTGTTGTATTAAAAGCGGTTTGCAAATAACAAAATTTAATTTTGGAGATGCCAATCACCACTGGAGAAAGGTGTAGCGGTCTATTCTGCTCGACTGTCAATTATCACAAATACATATAATACATTTTCTAAAGGTGGGGAGGAAACAGCCTTTTATTAAATAAGCTAGAGCATTTTTAAATGAGTGTGTGCTTCAAATTTATGCAACAAAACAGAGTGTCACCAGTTGTGTCCAATGTATCCAGTTTTTGTTTACATTTCAAAAAGTGACACACTTTTAATTTGTGTAAAAACAAGTCATGAGTCTCTGACATTAGCTGCTCCAAGATATGAATACACTGGAATGAGATTGTGCAACTGAATAAATGTTGACCTTAAGAAAACCATGCAGGTGACAACTAGGAAAGAAAAAACCCTCTGATAAACTCAAGATCATTGCATGCATTATAAAATAAACAATGTACAGTATTGTACAGTAATGTTTCTTGCATCTTATTATCTTCAATGCTTCATGAAGTCAGTCCATTATGCATGTCAAAATATTGCTAAATCTGTCTTTTATTGCTAAAAAATTGCTCCAGTTTCTGCTTTAGCAACTAACAAAGCAACCAAATCTATGGTGCAAAAATAAAATGAGCTATGTAAGCACTACAAAAGAAGCCACCAACACAAATTACTCCCACACAGGCACCCATACACTAACATCCAAGCATACACAGAGATACAATGAAACTTACCTCTAACTAGCCTTGTAAGGGTCCATATTCGGACCCCAGTTCCATCACGACAGTGTTTAATAAAAACAAAAATGACAAATTAAAGGTGTGGCTGTAGGGTGGACTGACCGGCATGCGGGGAGTGGTGGAAGGCAAGGGGATGAGTAACAGATAACATATGCGAGACAAAGGGTTATCACTGTTTTGGTGTGCATGATTCTCATCTTTAGCAATGACAACTAGAGCATGAGCAGCTTGGGCAGCAAGTCAAGCATGCATGAGGCGAAAGAGGCAACTGTGTGGACACACAGTGTTCAGATATCATGTGTTGATCCACACTACAAAGCCCAGTTCTTAGGGTCACTAAAGCCTGTACAAGTTGCAAGACAGAGGGAGGAGAGGCAGAGAGAGATGCACGCCTATGTGTCGCTCTACAGCTTTCCATGTTTAGCCAACAAAATCACCTTGAATACTGCACAAGTGAAGAATGAAACAAACCATGAAATAAAAGGCAATTCTCAGTTACAATCTAAATACATGTGAATTCACATAATCCAAAAATTATGGATCTACTTTATCACCTGAGATCACCATGATTATAAGTGTTATATCATCCATATAACAATATCCCAAGCACTGGATTACACACACTAACTGAAATCAAAAGCATCAAAGGAAATTCAAACCTTGGTGGACCGTGGGATACAGATTCCAGATAACCTTGACAGGACATGTCATACTGCTATACATTTTAACACAGTCAGCAGGTGTGGCTTCCATTAACCTGCAAGGCCACTTACATGCCTCTCATTTCCAGTTACCACTGACTGGATCCCTGTCACATGGAAGAGGATGCTCTCCAGAGAAAGAGACATCCTGGAATGGCATCAGTGTCACTGACTGTGTTTAAATCTTAAAAGTTTGTTGATAAAAATGCAAATTTTAGAATATGGTCGGTTGAAATTTTGTTTATATGACGATATGGCCATTTCATGTGCAACCCAAAAACATGAATTCTAAATCACTCTCTCTCTTTCACACGCACGCACACACACACACACACACACACACACACACACACACACACCAATCACTCCAGCAGAGCTACAGAGGTCATGGCATTCTGGTCTGGGTACATTTACTTCTGTTGGTGACAATAGTCTCCATTGGCATAAGTGCAGTGAAACCCTTGTGAAGTTGGAGGAGGGGAGGCAACACTAGCAAAGTATGAAATCATCTGCTGAGCAAGCATAGTATAGAAGTGCAGTGATGTGCTTTGCTTGCCTCACAGACCCATCCTCATCCTCATCTACAGCAGGTATGCCATAGCTACTTTACACAGGTGCAGCCTACAGAGTTCATTTAAGCTTAGCTATTAGATGACAAATGAAAGCTAACCATTTAGATTAGTCTTTTAATTTTTGTGCAAATAAGTAAGGAACAAAAAAAGAAAAGACCCAATAAGAGTATTGATAAAGTGCAGAGCCATTAAGCAATATCAATAAGAGTAGGAGTATCAATAAAATCCTAAAGATAATGGTAATAATGGTAGTGGTAGATAAAGAAATGGTTTAGTAAGTATCTCTCACACCAACTCATGACACTGAAATGTAACATTCTTCTATTTCTCAAATGGGCAGATAATGGGGTCTCTGACATGTCTATCACAACCCTTAGTATGCTATTTTTAATATTAGGGGAAAACATCTGATACCTGCTATCTAACCGGAGGGCTGAAACTACATGTATAAATCATTCATTTCCATTTGAGGCGTGGTATTTGAGGCCTATAATTTTTATGATCAATGACCAAGGTCTCTCTTTTGTCAAAGACCCACTTAGCTTTCCTTTCAACACCTCCCTCCCTTTTTACATCACCTCTTTCCTTCTTATGGCAAGTCCTTCGCTTGTGATGTCCTTGAGGGATAGGAACAGGGAGATAAAAAGGACAAATTCCCATCCGCATTCGGGATAATGCAACACCCCCTGCTTAGTCGAGATTTAACAGAGCTAAATTAAGCCAAGCAACCGTGGGATTCGTCCTCAATTTTAACTCATGAATGTAGGTTGAGACAAATGGATTCAATCCAAGTTTTTAAGACAAATGAGATGTAGGAAAGAGAAGGCGATTCAAGCAGAGTCAAGTAGGATATATTAGTTACAGCAGACTTTTTGGTAAATCATTAAATCACTGTGCAACTTCAAGCATAAAAGCTGCTGCCCAACTAATACTTTTTACCAAGCCAATATAAGCTGATAAGAAGCAGCAGCTGATAAGAAGATCCAGCATTTTAATGAACAGTATAAATATTTTTATCCATTAGAGAGACATCTTTCCATGTGTGACCAACACATTACAAGCTGCTCTAGCTGTGAGACGTTGGTATTGGGAAACTTTCATACTGATACCATTTTTCTGAGATTTTGGCTGATATCCGCTGTTAGTATCACAATCTGTACCACTTCCCTGGTCTTCACAACCCAGACGATAAAAAAGCTGTGATGTGATTAAGATATTCCTTATGCCTGCCACACTGCCTCTTTAGTTTAGGTGATGGCCATGAATATGGATGGGGCATCATTAAAGATCCATACTGATGCATTTTCTCCCCCCTGAGTGACACAACTATAAATAGCTCTGACAGAAGTTTGTCACAAGTGAGAAGCAGGGCGCGTGAGTAAGAATGTGAAGATGAGAGAGAGAGAGAGAGAGAGAGAGAGAGAGAGAGAGAGAGAGAGAGAGAGAGAGAGAGAGGAAGAGGGAGGGAGAGACAGAGAGAGAAGTGGAGGAGGGTATAAAATACAAGTGTAGGCATACACTGCCTGTCAAGGTCAGTGGCAGTGTTGGAGTGCCAGACAGTGAGAGGAGGTGTGCCTCAACATGTCAAACAAAAATATTACACTACGATCTCATTAATTCAGGAATAGAACGTCAATATTGGCCTAAGATACTCAGCTCATAGAAGAGTATCTGAAATCATAGTAGTGTAATCAGAACAATGATAAAACCTGTTGCCAGGACATGTTATGTTTGACTTGTGTAACGCAGAAATCACATAAGGCAACTGTATTTTCTCCAATGTAATTTAGAGGAGAACTGTTAGCATGTCCATTATTTTTGTCCGGTGATCCCAAACTAATAGTCCCAGTACTCCGATTGGCAAAAATGATGCATTGGATCAATACTTGCTAAAAAGTTTAGCACTTAGACTAGCTAATAACAATGATGAAGTGGCACCTATCAATCAGTGTTTTCTCTCTGAAGCTGATAATGGGCTAACATCTTTTTGTATAATGTTGGCTTCTCTTGTGTGATCATTATTTATCATTCTTTGTTATTTGAAGACCGGGGTTAGGGGTGTTGCAGTTAATCTTGAGTTGCAGTTAGAAATACATTAGCCTTCCTCAGGCACTCATATGATGATTATTGTCATTTGACCAAATTCCTTTTGTCCATAACTGTTATTCTGACAATGACCACCCCAAAAATCCACAGATTTGGGGTTCAGTCACAGAGGGCATCTTGTCATCTCTCTCCCTTTCCTCCCTGTTCTTTGGTCTGTGCCACTCACTTGGTCTTTTTGCGGATTTCCTCCACCAGTTGTTTGATGTGGTCCTCCATGAACTCAATTTTTTCCTGCTTGCGGGCCAAGGCCTTCTGCAGGCGGACGATACGCTCCACAAGCACGGCCTTGTCCACCTCTGGGAAGCTGTCCACAACCACCACTGAAGGGCTTGACTGGCTCTCTGGTGACCGCTCCTCAAGACCACTGCTGCCGCCTTGACGTGCATTCAGGGAACCTGCGAAGTTGATAGGAAGGAGTCTGAGGTTAGTTTAGAAAACTTGTCTGTTGTTCATGTACTTTAAGCATTCAGGATACCGTGATGTTGGAAGCAACTGAAAGAAAAATGTGTGCATTGCTGCATGCCAACATATTCCATAAAATTTCAAGCAACAAATCACCTGTGCATCGCCTTACTTTTTTGATATCATTTAACTAGTGTAGGTAAGCACTTGAACACAATTTTTTCATACAAAAAAACAACAGTATAACTTCAATAACAAGACATTTGGTGACATATTCAAGAATAAGGTTCATGGTTTGACCAATACGTTTGTTAGAAGTGTATTTTTGCAAGTTTGTGTGAGCATTCAGAATCAAATGAAGGACAATGCGCTCTTCATCATGACAATACAGGGTAATTTCTATGTTACAATATTCAAAGATTAAAAACACATAAAGGTTAGCAGCCTTGTGTTCATTTTTATTTTTACCAGCTATGATAAGTTGGCATTGATTATTAATTGGTTATTAATTGTTATTAATTGGTAAAGCTTAGTTGTTAACTGTTGAAGCATATTTATGTCTGTTACAGTCATCTGTGTGCGGAGCATGACTGAACGGTTAAGCAGAAACTGTTTAAGTGCTAGACAAGATGATGATGGGATTTTGAGGAATAATGCAATCTAATAAGAGGGTATACTTTCAGATTGTAGTATGCATTATCCATTAAATAACATGCTTTGAGATCACTTTGATATGCTAATTGCTGAATCAAAAAGCTAGGTGGATAAGACTCTTCTTCACTTCAGCTGCAAAATGCATCAGCCTTCACTGTAGCTGTGCACTCCAATTGTCCAGTGGGACCGTGGGAAATAAAAAGCTGTATTTTGACAAAGATGACAACTGTGTTCCTCAGTAACCAAACCAGCAGGTTTTCTGGTTAAGCCGTATCTTAGACTTTGTTTATACCTGGTTTCAACATGTGTTTTGGGTGATCAGATCACAACAAGACAGTGCTAAATACAAATGTAAACGTCCACAAAGAAGCATTGTGACCTGGTTTCCTAACCTTATGTTAACTGTGGTCTGGGACACATTTGACCATGTATTATTTGTTGCAAGGTAATGTGTCCTGATGTGATATAGGCAGTAACAAAATCCAAACACAAGTGGTCAGGTAAGACACTTTCGAGACGAGTGAAGAAGACAGGTGTGAACAGCAATGTGTCGCGGCTGTCCACTTGCGCTTGGATCACCCAAAATGCATGTAAAAACCAAGTATAAAAAGGGTGTTAGTGACAACTGTGTTCACCAGACAAAACACTACGGACCTTATTTATTAATAGGTGCACTAATTACTACCATGCTCGAACACTTAACAAGAGTAGCTGTCTCTAGTTTAGTTAGTAATTTATTAAGACCACTTATGCAAATCAAGTCAGCAGCAATTGTGCCATAAGAGTACCTGTAGCACAATAGAAGTGCAAAGTGCGCATGTATGGCAAGCTGTTTTAATATTGCACATGGGAGAGAGCAGACTGTGATATCCCCAATGTAGCTGCCACCATCTGCTGGTATGAGCCAGAGCCCAGGAGACGACACGTGACTTGGCAAATTGGCAAATATAATTTATTTTAATCCCATCCTTTGACGTTTGAAAGAGCAATTTTCAGATTGAACACTCCCATTTGTTGTCTCCTTCACCTGTTGTGCCTTTAAACAAACAACACAGAGGCCATGGCTTTATCACAGTGAGAAGATAGGACAGGGCACAAAATTATAGGTCAAAGTAAAACATTTTGGTTTAGTAAATTTATTCTAACCACTGACACAGCAGATTGGAATTGGCACTTGTGCTTAGATGTACAGACAACTGCATTAAAACCACTGCAAATGTTCAGTAAATACATCATCAAGTGTGTTGTCCTAAGTAAGGAATCCAAGAATTTGCAGTTTTTTGCAATGAATTATGTCAAACTATGGTTTCAAGATTTGTACATTTTGAAATCTTACACCAGTATCACAACTGTGAGATTGGTGATAGATAGCTATATAAAGGTGTTTGCTTCTCTGGAGAGAAAACCCATTGAAAAGGTGGCCATGGGGCATATTTGTGGTATCCCAAATAGGAATGCTACAAACACAGGAATAGGATAAACTAAAAATTGATTCCCTTTGGACATTCTGCTGGTACTGAAGACGTACCTGAGGAACTGGAGCGACTGCCCATACTACTAGCATCACGGTCACAGCCCCCATTCTCAACCTGCTCCAGTTTCTTTCGAGCTGCAGGGAGAGGGACAGAGTAAGACAGAGAGCGGAGAGAGAACAAGAGCAAGAGAGTGAGAGAGGGAGAGAGGGAGAGAGAGAGAGAGTCATGAATTGTTAACTGGAGAGAATAACTGGGAGAGAACAATTCCAATGAAAACACAACTGGAAAGATGTGACACAGCCTGGGGGAAAAAAGATTGGTCACATAAGTACAGGATATTACTGAAGATATTAATTATGTTGGCCACACTGCTTTCAAAATAGTAAGAATGTAGGGAATTTAACCGCCTTTTCTGTAAATATTCATCAATTCATTTTAGGTTAACATATTTACAGTTACATATTAACAGAACTTAGAAAATAGAAACGTTGTGGCAAATGAATACAAAAAAAAAAAAAAAAAATCCAGTCAGCTTCTTGTTCCCTTGATCCCAATTGTTCCAGCTTTCCTCAAACAAATTGCCCACAGCTGTGCATTACATGCCTCTAACTGTACACCTTCAAAGCCTGTTCCAGACAGCCTGTATTTTTTTCACCCTGCCTACCCTCATAGTTTTGCTTGCCAGGCAATTACACCTGGAGGGGGCCGGTGTGAGCTAAGTATCAGACAACACTGGCTGAAATTACAGCATACAAACACACTGTAGCCATGCATAAATGATTCAGACACCCATAAGAATACAAAGAGAGCTTCCAACCTAAGCCTAATTAATTGATTTAACTCAATGAGTTTACTGTGCATCTCCCAGGTGTGAATGTGCCTAACTGAATAAATAAGCGGCGCCCTGCATCATGCAGGATGTTGTTGAGAAGAGTGCATGCTCAGCAAACCTTCCCTGGATAGATAAGGGCTCAAAAATGATTATACTGGCGTAATGGAGTCTCACTGCAGCAGTGGTAAATGATCACATGGTCTCCCAAGGAAAAAGTCTTACCTATCACGCATGCAAACCATGTGAAAGATAACAGCCCTGAAATGCATGCCAGTGTGACTGTCCAAAGAATGGAACAGTGAAAAAAAAAAAAAAAAAAAAAAAAAACTGGCATGAGAACAATAGCTCTCCAAACATTGAACCTAGCTGTGTGCTCCCTTGCTCTTACCCACTCTGTATCCTCTCCTCTCAGTCTGCCTGAGTGACTTGCCCTCGGTCATAGGTACAGGTCTAACCCTGTTAAAAGTTTAAATATGAACAAACCAATGAAAGCAGATGATGGGAACTGGGCAATCTGTTATTTTGATTTGTGGCAAGTCCTGCTATGGGTTTGGTTACATGAATAACAATTACTGAAACCACAATGATCACTCTCTAGGGCAAAGGATTGACAATTTTTTTTATACAATTCTATGTAAGTAAATGTCAGAGTGTAGGTTATTCAGAATGCAACATTCATACATATCATCTGCTTTTCTGATTACTTTTTCTGAATCAGACCATTAGGTCTGTTGACTCATTCAAATATCTGCTCAAAATGTACCTTTATAAACCTGCGCGCGAACCTTCCTGTTCTCACTCACTAGATGTATATTCTGTATGTGTTTTTCATGCTGTGCTTCTTTCCTGGTATGATGTTTGATTTTTGTGATTTGTCATAATTTTAGTATTGATTTTATGTCTTATTATTTTATATTCGTATTTTATTTCCTTTTTTATTATTTTATTTCATTTTATTATTTTTTAAGAAACCCAGCACAGCATCTGATGTGTTGCCTGGTAAGGTTGAAAGTGACCACTGATTTGTGTTACCATACATGTTAAGAAAGCTTGTGTATGCAGGTTAGGGTTGATGAAGGCTTACATACAGAGTAATTGCATTACACAAATATTACAAGGAAAACTGCACTGTTTGATCAATCATGTGTGCCAGGAGTTATTCTGTAACACAACACAGTGCTGTTACTTTAACCTTTTGATGAATCCACTTTCCCTTACACTGACTACTTTACTTCTGCTCCGTTTATTGATCCCCTGTATTTCCCAGAATGACTTTTGACTAACCCCTGAGAGCATGCCTGAATGTGCCTGGCTATAATCAACGCATGTAGGTGGAGAGCACAGTAGTGATAGTATAGTGTAGCAAGATGACAAGTTTTTCTAGTCAGGAAAAAGGAAGCAGTGGCCCTTGCTTAGACCACAAACTGTCTTGTGGTTGCACGGCATTATGGTCTATTAATGTTCCTGTTGATGGAGAAAGTGGCATCTGTTCCTCTTCTACAATGTACTATTTCTCCCTGTGGGACCACTGAACATCAGTGTAAAATGACAATACTAGAAACAGCCCTTGTTCTATCAGTTTTTGTCTTTGGATTCTTTGAGGAGCTGACACCAAAACTGTATATATGATGTTGATATTTACTGCAGCTGAAAAATCTTCTGTAATTAAACCGAGTTTAATTGTATTAAACTGAATCTGAGCTGTGGCTGTGCTTCATGTATGTCTATGTGGCATCTCATCTACATTTGGTCCTTTATCCATAGGAATGCAAAACTACACAACCAAACACCAAATGCAGCCAGAAATGAAAGCTTCTTTACCAACAGCTGTTTTTAACAGTCTTAGTTAAGTGTTAGTTAAAGGACAAATCCACCCCAAGATCCAATACAAACTGAACTACATCAACAAGTTTGAGTACTTGGACACAGCTGTGATAGCTGTAATTGATGGACTCTGTTTTGAAGGTATGGCTCTGCTTCCTCCGTCTCTGAGGCAAGAATGCAGTATGTCACTCTAACAGCGAACAGTTTAGACGGCTGCCAACCCCACAAATTCAGGCAACCACATGTTTGACGTCCTTGCCTCCAGAAAACCGTTCCACATCACTGCCCACACCATTCGCCACCGCAACTGTTTCATCCAGCAATCACCCTCCGTAATCAGCCCTTCAGTCTGAGCCCCACATCAGTCCCTACACTGCCGAACATGCTCTCACGTTTGCACACACGTGTAGGCGCACACCACACACAATCATCCCTGACTGACAGAATGACTGAGAATCTGTACATGGACACCAAGTTATTCAGGACGTCTATCAATCAATGCAGCTATATTTTGTACCTCTGCTATTTACGCATCTTTTCCTATTTATCAAACTGTGCGTCTATGATTACGCCAACGCTGCTACATAATATAGCAGTATTATTACAACTGAGCAGTTCTCTGGCTTAATAGGTATATTTGTAGAGAATTTATTTCTAATCTGCTCGCGCACTGTACATGTTGTTTGCACTCTGTGTGTGTGTGGTCCTGAATCTGTGTGTTAACTGTGTAAATGACTTGTAATGTGTAAATAACAATTAATCAGGTTAAATTCCATGCACATCTACTGTGCTTGGTAAATTAACCCACTGAGCACTAGATGTCATTTAAATGTCTTGTCTACACATTAGTTCTCATATAACCCAGGTCCCAGCACAACTCTGGCTATGTAGAGCCCAGTTTTAGACCCAGCAGTAAATATATTTTATTTATCACATATTTTAACACTGTAAGAAGTTCATATGTGCAAGGCAATCCTTTATTTTTGCCCTGCAATGTAGTCTAAAACACAGATGTTTATTAAATATTCAGTTATAAACCCTGTGTAGCCTAAAATTAGCCAAGATATATAAACATTTAGACACTCCTTTAAACAGCTGTCCAAAATGCGGGTGCTCAGTGGGAAGGCGATCTTGATGCTCAACCACACAGATTTTCAAATGAGGCACATCCGTCTGTAGAGCTGCCTATTCCTCCTGCAAGCCAATTGTTCCTCAGGAAGGCAATGCTGGTCCTGACCTTCCCAGCCGTGGGACTTGCTGCTAGTTGTTTAGCTGATGCATAATACTATTAATGATGCATGAAGGTGTGTGCACCATTGAACGTCTGCTTTTCTATTTTTACCCAAGCTATTTTGTGCCAGAGGGGTAGATTCGTGACTATCTGCTATCTACATGTTATGATAATAAGTTAAATTCCTAACCACATTCAAGCCACAGAAATATAACGTGGTTTCCTAACCTTGTGTTAGCTGTTTTGTCAGGTCTTTGATGTTGGCAGCTTGCTTCCTTTTCTGAGTCACAAGCTCATCCCTCAGCTCATCCACACGGGTTTTCAGATGGGCCACCTCCCTCTGCAGTGCTGTCCGCTCCTCCTGCAGGCCCTGCACCTCCTGCTGTCGCAGCATCTCCTCCTGCTTCAACTGCTGGACCTGCAAGAGTGATGGAGTTAGGGATGAAACGGATGTAGGACTGTCAGGTAAGCCAGTTCAGTATTGGTTGCTTGTTCCAATCAGGCTGGCAAATTGTGTGATTAAGTTGAAAATCTTAGCACACAATTAGTTTATGAATTAATTCTTTGGTCATTTTTTGACTATCAAGCCAGAAAATCACTACTACGTGATGTACAAATATATACATTTCAACAGACACTGTATTTTATACAATACATAGGTATACGCGGATGTAAGAGGAACAGCACCTCCACTCAATTTGAAAAAGGCCAAAATGAATACTGGCAGTTCCCTAGTGCCTCACCTTGTCCTCTAGGAGTGTGTTGGTCTCCTCAAGCTGAGCCTGGAGCTCTGTGGATCTGCTGGTCAGCTGGTCCAGCTGAGCCTGCAGCCCATTGCTCTCTGATTGGAGCTGGGCATTTTTGCTGCTCAGCTTCTCAGTAAAGCCCAGTAACTCAGCTTCACGCTCCCTGCTGCCTTGTATGTCACGCTGGAGGTCACCTATCTGGCTGGTCAGACTATCCACCTCCTCACGAAGAGAAGCAACCTCTTGCTCGTCACTGAGAGATTAAATAAATAAATAAATAAATAAACACACGCATATTTGACTGTAGTACCATTGTACATTCAACTGCATTAGCAAAGACAGCAACTCTAATGAGACAGTTTGCCGTTAACCACAAGCTTACCATCTTGCACATGTGACATACAGACAATTATGTATGCAAGTACAGACAAAAATGGTAGTGATAAATATGTAGCACAATATCATTTACAGGGTATATGAGAGACGGATGTCACTAGAATTGATAAATTACTTACTAAGTAAAACGTAAAAATCCAAGATGTAAATATAACATTTTTCTGTGTACAATTTCATTTGAATTGTATATAATCTCGATATTTATTTACACACAGCCACTTCATGTAGGTATTCAAATACAGCACTGCTCCCCAAATTGTACAGCAGAGGCGCGCACACACACACACACACACACACACACACGGGGAACGTCATAACCGTTTCTTATAAATTCCCTCTATACCCCTTTATATTTGCCCTTAACCTTCTCTTTAATGCTGTGATAAGGTATTTGAGAAGCAAGAAACAAAAACAATATTACAGCCTTCTTAGCACTATCAAAAAACAATTATGTTTAGATGGTAACACAAATGCTCCAACAGGAGAACTAGGAACTGTCCTGCAAGTTTACACATGCAACAAAAAGCTTGGCTTATTAAGCATATGAAATATTAGTGGTTAATTTCATTATGCATACATTATGCATATTGCATTATAAGGCTGCTTAGAACGAATTATACTGTACAATTTAACATGGTTCTCAAGCTATTGAGGGTTACAGTGCCACTGCCTCTGTTAGTATGCATCATCATGCAAATTTACAATCAGCCAATCTACAAATGAACAATTTAATATGAACGTAATTTCATATCATCTGTAGCATGCCAACCACTGGTTAGAGAGAACACTGATAAAGAGTGACTGATAAATCCACCGGTGTGAGAGCTGGAGACGGGTGGATCAAAGAAGAGCTGTAAGGGCCCCTCATACTACAACACAAGCCTTCGTCCATCACAGGCCTGATCACAGAAGTGGCATGGATGGTTCCATCTCCATATCAGAGACCAAAGACCGACTGAACTGGGAATTATTCAGAGCTAGATGTGGTCAGCTGCATGGCCAAAGGCCCACTGATGTCAAGAGAACTGGTGATTTTTTTTTTGAGTATGGGCTTGGTATGGACTGGTAGTGCTTCCCCTACAACATGCATGTGTGGACTCTCATTAATTTGGCATTTTAATGTGCCTGTGTGGACATACTGTATGAGCTGTTTGACAGTGTGTATGCATACCGCTCATGCTGCTCCTCGAGTGTGGTGATTTCTCCCAGTTTGTCTCTCTGTCGGCCAATCTCAGCCTTCTGCCTGTTAATGATCTCTCTGTACTTGCTCAGCTCATCCTCCCAGCGTGGACGCTCCTCCTCCAGACATTTCAACTGGACAACCCAAACACATATACACACTTATTCTGGTGAAGAGAGGTGCAAGATGCCGATTTCATTTGTAAGTGTAAATACACTCACAAGTGCAGATCTTTAGTTCGATAACAAACCTTGGTGCGAAGGGTTGTGAGCTCATCCATGCCCTCTTTGTAACTCCTCTTCAGGTCTTCCAGTTCTTTGGCCTTTACTCGATGCACCTGCCAGTTGAATCAAGTTCTACATTAGATCTTCATTTGGTCAAGTAAACAGGATCCCTGCCAGTACTGATTTTGACAACTAAAATTTTGGTTTGGTTTGGTTTCCAATCAGATTCATAACTCTTATTCTACTACTTACTCTTTAATCCCACTTCACATATGGCATGTGTTGAAATTTCAACTGAAAAATCGTACAGTTGCAGCATTTCATTGAAGATGAGCTGCCTGACAATCCTTGTGCTACAGTCTGCTGAATGCGTTCCACAGTGAATTTATACATTTATTATACATGTAAAAACTAAGCTAACTACTGTTTCATCCCATCTTTTCTGTCTCTCCACTCTTTGAAAAGCAAAAATGTATTAGTCAATACAAGTTGCAATGAAAATCTGTGTTGTGGTACAATAGTCAATAACCATGCTTGCACCAAAATAATTACCCCACAAAATAAGAATGGTTGCCAGGATAGATTTAAAGTATTAGTTTAGGGATTAATGGACAAAAATGCTTATCTTCACAATAGATCATTCAGCAGCATGTTACATGCTATTGATCAAGTATTATGGTATCAGCCCATACTGGACACCAGCATCATTATCGCTGCTTCTATGAGTGCGGTTTTTCAATTCTGAAGCCAAAAGCAATCAAACAGATCAAAAAGTTATATCGCAATCAGACACACGGAAAAAGAAATTCAGGGAGCATGGGCAGCAAGCCAAAAAGACCATCACCCCATACTGTTTTGTGAGCTTAAGGTATGGCTTGGAAACTCTATCAAATAGATTTATAATCAAATATACAAAAAATAAATTCAGCAACACTACAACTGGTACTATGGGGGTTAACTTTCTTTAGTAGCATTCCTGGCTAGAGAAATGCAGCCCTATGTATTCCACTTCCTAAGTTCCTATTCCCTGTTTCAAGGTCAGTGTCAACAGTAATGATGGCGTGACCATGGCAATGGTATCTCATCAACCATTTAATTTAATTTATTCATGACTCATCTGTGTCAGAGTGGTGTTAATAATGAGGTATAGCACATATTAAATTAGACATAGGCATTTTATTCCTCATCTGTGCAACATCTTTGTTTACCATCAAGGACTCCAATTTTGGAGTCTTAGACGATAACCAATGTACTTAATACAATCTTCCCGAATGATCAGAAATGGGCATTTAACATATATTGCATCAGATTGCGATGGAAATGGGTCATTGGATAAACGAACCAGTCTGTGGCGTGATGGTGGGGGAAATGGGAGATGTCTTCAGAGCTGCTGTTGAAATGCACAGCATCATATTGATTATTTCTAGGCCATTTATTTTTAAAGTGTGATTCCCCTTAGAACTGGGCAGAGAGAAAAACAGGCCATTGTGTTTGGATGGGGTCCATTTCTGCGCCTGGGTGTATATGTGTCTGCCTGGAGTGCTTGTGTGCCAGTTTGTTATTCACTTGTAGTTAAGCCAATATCACCTCTCTCAATGTGATGAAAACAGCTAAAAATAAACCTTTTTACTAGGAGACCTAGCATCAAGACTATCAATAAAAAGTGGATAATGACTTGGCAAAGCTGAGTGTTTAGAATTCGGAATTAATGTCCGACTCCCCTTACTGATAAATTTGGCATTGGCAGTCTGGTGGACTGTCACAGGGCTAAAAATAGATGTGGAGTGTAGCTGAAGTTGAATGAAGTAGAGCAAAGTTGTTCAGACAGTCGGCAGGCCTGCTGACAATTCATGTTTACGCTTTTGCTGCCTAGCTTCACATTTTAGATAATCAAGATTAAAATTGGATGGCCACTGGCAGCCCCAGCCTTAACTCTGTGTGAGCGCATGAGCGAACAAGGGAATGAGAGAAAGTGTGTGTGTTTACGGTACCTCTAGTTGGTCTGTTTGCTCCTGCTTGTGTTTCTCCAGCTCTCCTTTGGTCTCCCTCAGTTTAGCATCCAGCTCATTGGACTTGATCTCTTCTGATTCCTGGAAGACCAAGGGGGAACATATGCATTACAAAAAGAGACACCTGAACTGCCTAATGTCCTGCCATACCCTGCCACCTTGATATAATAAACATTACCAGCTATGCTAATGAGATCATAATGTAAGCTCATTAATGTGATAATTGGCAAATATTTCAGTGTGAATAGGGCTGTGTTCCAACAACATATGAACAGTATTAATAAAACATTAAGTAGATATTTTAGTCTCAAGAAAATCAGTTTTGCCTCAATAAAATGTAACTTTATGCAGTAAGGTGCCCCGAAATCTAACCATATCATTTATTCTATAAGGGGAATATGTTGTATGATAAGTATAAAACCTCATATACTGCTCTTGAGTTATTATGTTCACAAGAATGAGTCCATAAACAGAAAGAAACAGATGCCGCCACAGTGAAATAATGTCCCACCTACCATGTACTGCATGCCATAAAAAAGATTGATATGGTACACAGAGACAGGGCAGAGCAGAAGAGAGGCAGGAATGCAGGAGAGAGGGAGAGAGAGAGAGAGAGAGAGAGAGAGAGAGAGAGAGAGAGAGAGAGAGAGACAAACAGGGAGAGGCAGGGGCAAATGAAGTGAAAGAGACAATAATGAAAGCAAGAGGTAAAAAAAGAAAACAGAATGATGTTTTCTAGTAGAGGCTTTTTGGTTTTGGTTCAACAAGATCTCCAGCCCGGGTACCAGTGTTTTTGTGTTGGCTGCAGTTTCTTCTTTAAATGTGTTATTGCATTAAAAATGCTCATATGGGAAATAAGAATAAAGACTTTTATCTACAATGTGATTAATGTTTTATCTCTAACTATTGGCAGTCATCATCCTGCTGTGATAACCCCACCACTAGTAAACCATGGCCTCAGATCACCACAAAGAGGAAAACCAGGCAGCTCTTTGCTACCATCCTAAGGTAAAGAGGAAAACTGCTACTTTCATCAGACAACTCCAAGTGGAAACACTTTTCAAAATCTGAGTTGTCCTGACTTACCACAACTAAGCAGCCCTTACAAAAACATCCACCAAGGGGGCGATTTCATCTGTAATTCTGAATCCCAATCAAAAAACAATGCAGGCCAGCATCCAATCAGTGTGTTCCTGTCAGAACAAAACCAACTTCCTCCTATAAAGAGCAACTGGAACACCACTTTGCCTTTGTAGAGACAGCAAATTAATAATTTCGTATCATAGGTGCACTTTTGCGTTTTGCCTTTACTTGTCAGCAGAGAGAGATGGAATGGACTGAGAGAAAGAGAGGGAATGACACAGAACAATGGTCTGAGGGTAGATCTATAACCATTACACTGTGGGGACATGGTCTAATTTTTAGAAGATTTTTAGAACTAGTTTATCTTTGTTGACCTCACACAGAATTTTGACTGGAACACAAAGTGGGATATTGCCATTAAATAGATGCAGCTGTCCATCCTTCACTCAGTACACACAAATGAACACATGTACACAACAAAACACACACACCAACAGTCTTTCTCTGACACACATTCTCCATTTTGCTCACACTAACACTTCTATGTCACACACCTGGTATGTACGAATCATGTCCTGGCAATTCTTGCGGATCTGTTCAGTCTCTTCTTTGGCCTGGGCCAGTTTGGATGTAGTCTCCCTCAGCTTGTCTTTAGTCTCCTGCACACAGACACACACAACACACACCGTGGTAGTGCATACTGGATTTCAGAGATTGGTACAACGAGAAATTTAAATCATGCTACAGCTAAAGGGTATGCCTCTTCAAAGCCAAGTCAGAGTTAAACCAAAACACTAGTTATGTCAAAAGTTGTTGTTTTGCGACTTTTTTTCCTTTGAACAAGCAGATACAAACAAACACAGGCACACAGGCGCACATACAGCAACCGCACAAGCGCCTACAAAGCAACACACACACACAGCTCCTGCAGGCTTGAGCACCATATGAATTTCTGCTCTTATCTTTAGTGCGATTAATGAGTCGAAGTTGTGTGTCTACAATGCTTCCTTGGAGGCAATTTAAAACGGCCCTGTTACATTTAAAAATAAACATGCACAATAATAACCCATTAAGCAATATTTTGCAACAAACATTTTCCAAAATAACTGCAATGCCCAGTTAATGGAAATTTCCTTGCAGAGTCATTACTGTGCCACCTACACCCCATTTCACTCAGCTCCTGAATAAACATCTACATCTAGTTATCTTTGCTACATAGCTGCTGTTGATTAAATGGCCTGAGGGGGGATGTCATTAGTCTTCTGAAAATAGAGCAAAATTGAACAATGATGTATGAGATGCCACTGACACGAAGGATAGGTAAAAGGCACACTTGTTTTGCTACTACAGCAGCGACAGTGTCAGTACTAAATCCAGAATAATATTTTAAGTTTATCCATTCAAGCTGTGATCATTTTCTGACTTTAAGTTATATTGCCCATGACAGTGAGTACGTTTACATGCACACCATATTCCGGTTCGGCTCAATATTCCGGCTAAGGTAACTGCGCCGCGGCAACTGGAATATTCCGTTTACATGTTACTTGGCAAGCCCCCGTGTTTCGGCGTATTCCACTCTCTGACGTAGTGCGACACTCAGCCGCGGGGGGCAGCAGCACGCGTATAGGCGTCTGGTCTGCCGGAAAAACAGACGAAGAAGTCTTCTTCCTCGTCTTATTCTACTTTTTCTTCTTCTTCTGTCGCTATTTCTATGTTTTCTCCCAGCGATATACTCCATGATATTTAAGTCTTTCATTAGCTGAAGGCGGACTGCAGTCTCCTGGCTCTTGCTGCTGTTCGCCCTGCCGTTTTCCCCGCTTGCAGGTAACCATAGCAACGAAGACGCCACAGAAGTCCTTGTGAGTCGAGCATGCGCAGTCGTGACTGAATATTCCGGTTCGGGGAGTTTTCCGACTAAGGTGGTTACATGCCCCAATATTCCGGTTGGAACAGGCATATTCCAGGGGTCTTATTCAGAATTCTCTCCAACCGGAATATGACCTTAATCGGGTTCGGTGCGTGTTTACATGACACGTGCGCAACCGGAATATTGCGAATATTCCAGTTAATACAGGAATAAGGTGTGCATGTAAACGTGCTCAGTGTAAACTGCAAAGAAATATTTCCTACTGTCTGCTAATGAACAACTATAAAGTGCAGCTTTCAACTCTGTAACCACTTGGTTAAATACAAATTGACCTGAATAGAAATGAAACAATGCAGTTCTAATGTTGCTGTGCAGTTAACTCACCTTGTGGGCATCTGCCTCACTCTTCAGCTTATTCTGGGCCCATTTGACTTTGATGAGGTGTGAATTGATCTCCTCCTTCAACTTGTCCACCTCACGAGTCAACCTGTTAACCTCCCCTTCCTGAGAATACATAGAAAATGGGGCACTCAGCAACAAGATAAGAGTGGATATAAGGATGCAATGAAAAAGTTGTCTTTTTTTTTGGTTCTTACTCCCTTATGACATATCCAGAGAGATATGTCTGTAATCTACTGAAACATACCAATAAAGGTGTGCCATATGTGGTAACATATGGCAATGAAACCCTAAGACTACATGCCAATTAATTTTTACAGCCAATATTTTGTAAACTCTCTCTTCAGTCTTAATTTTCTGCATCTTTCAGTTTCCTACAGATTAATTTGCATGCAGCTCGTAGTGTTTCTTGGTTGAAATGGCTTATGTTAATAATGCTAATGTCAAACGCTGACAAAATGATACTTTACCTTAGCCTCATGCAGTTGCTGCAGCCGGCCTTTATCCTGAGCCAGCTGGTTTCCTCGGAGAGCCTGGCGGTCCACCTCCCTAGTGGCGTCCCTCAATCTCTTCTCCAGCGCCTCTTTATCCCGTCGCAGGTCGAGGGCCTCTTTCTCCCCCCTCACATATTTCATTACCATGGCCTCCTTCTCCTGACGTGCCTCATCACACTTCTTGTTCACCTGAGGATAGAAGGCAAAGAGGATGGCTTCTAATCTGAGAGATGTGTATCTTTTTCCTCATCACAGCCCATATAATGCACCTTACAATGATTGATCTGAAACTTTAGAAGCACCAGAGCCAAGGCAACGTCTGGACCATGTTCCACTATAAGGCGTCGCTTCCTGTGCAGCTGTTAAGTAAAAGCAGCTGAAGCTACCCAGACCTGACCATTTGATTTGTGAAAGCTATAACTCTTGGATAGAAGTATGAGAATGGGATTCTAGCATGAGCAGCACTGAGTATTTAACATAAAAATGTGGAAATGTTGACAACTTCTCCCAAATGTCACAGGACCAGAACAAGAACTATGTCAGAAGTAATTCTGTTAGCCACAGCATAATCAACCTCAATTTTTAAAACTGCATAACTATAACTACAAACCAAAAAATGATGAAAAATGTCCGAGTAGTTCCACAACATTTATCTACTGTTTGTTTGTATAACCTATTTTCCATGTGATGGATGATTTCCAGTGCAGCAAGTCAAACCCATTCCTGCATGCAGCCCTAGTAATGCTTAGTGCCCATTATTGTTGTGGCCTTTTCCTGACCACTCAGTTTTTCCTTCTTCCGTAAGTATCTACTGACATGATGGGGGCTGGGCAGAACTGTCAACTCATGCAAGGCTTAAGAGCCAGTAAAATTAAAAAAAAAAAAAAAAAAAAACCCACAACAGCAAATTGCTCGACCTCTGCTGGCGTAAGTAAATGCAGCTGTCTTATTTTGGCAGGCAAAAATATGCGTGCACAGGTTCCAGGAAGTGTCCTTTGCATTGTGAAACCTATACAATACCTTTACACTGTGGACAAACTGCTTGTGGGAGTTTGTCCAAATTCCTATTTTTTCATTTTGCAGTATTCAGCAGTTCATGAAAAGTATTTTTGTGTTGGCATCACTAAGAAATGAACAGACCAACAAAAATATAACATCACTGCTCTGACACACTGGCAATCTAAAAGATGTGATGCATTTGCTGGACGCACATCAGTACAGTAGAGAATCACTGACAGAGTTTACTTTTCAGAATTCACTGACTGAATACCATCATTATCTGTCTATATCTATGGCTCTGTTACGCAACCTCAGCCCTGCACTTTGAACTGAGGTATGGAGGAGTAGACCTGCTTTAACAATAGCTCATTCTGAACCTCTTGGTTGACTGGTTTCCCTGCTGCCCTCAGACCTGTGTGGTCATTTCTCAAGCCAAAGAGGTGCTCTTGTACAATCTTTCTGTCTGACAGATAACACTGGGGTGTTCCTGTGCTGACCCTGAGCTGTTCTCTTGCAAGGTGCCGTTTGACGACTGTGAGACAGAGAAATCTGAAGACTGAATATGGGGGGTGTGGTGTGTGTATTGCTATGTCTGACTGTATTAGAGAAAGAGAAAAATAGCGAGCAAATGACAGTGTAACGCTTCAACTGGCAAGCAAAGAATTGTCTTGAGTGCTATCAAGCTCTCATATCTTAATATGGCCAAGTTTTTCACACCTCTGGGGGAACAGCTGATTAGGACTGGGTCATTGCCTTAATTCAAAGGCTGATGTAATAGGAACAAGCTAAAAAAAAAAAAGAGATGACCAACTTGAAAAAAAAAGAAAAAATACTTCTTTCTGTTCACTGAGCTGTGAAATTGAAAATTCTCAAGTGTGACAAAACTGCCAAGAGCATGCTACCCTACATGTTCTCAGCCAAGTGTGCAAACTATAGAATAAAAAATATGCTTGTCTCCACTATTCACTGAACAAATGATTAGATCTGCAATAACAAGAGTTGAGTGTGCAAAGACCTTGAACATTCTGCTCCTGGTTTTGAGCACATTTCTTCTAAGGTAGGTCCGATACAGTTTGCGGCAAAATACTGGGGTGGCTGCTTGTATTTCAGCTGTATAGTGACAAAAACAGTATTTCTGATAACCAGATGAATTCATTGCACTGCAGTATTTTCTGAACTAAAGATTATGACTCAGCATTTGCTGCAGGAGAAAAACTTTCAAAGGGCCAAATAAAATCCATTTTTTACAGATTCCATTTTTTCCCCCCAAATTCTGTTTTCTGTTTTAATTTTTCTGGATTCTGATTTACAATTTGAGCACATTTTGTCATCAGAAAGTGTCTTAAGTTGTGGGTGAATAAAATTTCAATAATTCAATAAGAAAATATTCAAAATCTAATGAACATCAATGAATCAGACACTATTTTTTTAATCGCACTAAGTGTTTCAATAGTTATAAAACTGCTACTGTGGTTGCACTGCAGAGTTTGTTGAATGGCTGAGCTCTTCTAGGTGCTGTGAAAAAAATGCTTATAATTGCAGGTTAATCCTGATTTTTATAAGTTGTATCCACATTTTGGCAAATTCCATGATGTTCTGCGTTTTACAACTGTTTCAGTTTTCATTATCATATTCCACAATTGCATCTGCATTTTCTGCACCATTTACATGGAAATCACAGGTCTCTACTTTCTGTTGTTGTGCCCACTTCTGTTTATTTTTTACTATGCTATCTATTTCATGACAAACGTCTTACCAGTTGAGACACTTTTTTGCTTCTCAACTCTTTAAATTTTCCCAACTGCCCTGCGCAAGACTGATGTGAGTATTGCTGCAATGTCACATCTTTATCCGATCAATGTGAAGGCATATAGGGGATTTGGGGACGGAATTTAAATTCACTTTGGATTTTGTCAACAGAGGAACATACCTCCACTGAAAATGGGATTTTGTCTAATCTGAGTAAATTGGGAATAACATGCAGTTGATCATAACAAATGTACTACATCCTTGGGCAACCAACATACAGTTACTGTAGCAGCCTGAAGCTGAGCACAGGCTGATCATGCAATTGAGGGCCAGAAGGAAACAAATCTTTAGTGTGTGACAGGCTTATCAATGTCCTAGGAGCCAAAGACCTTCTGGCTTCCAGTTGTACCTGCTCCACACGATAGGCCATCTCTTTCTGCATCTGCTGGAGGGCACCCTTGGCTGCCTGTTCCTGGTTAACTAGTTTGCCCCGCGATTCTTTCAGCTCTTTCAGCAGCTCCTCCACCCTACCCTCCAACTGCAGACACAAACAAAACACAGCGTCAGTAACACATTGGATGACATGTTAGCCTGAGACACACCTGGAGGCAACCTGCTGTACAGGATTACAATTTTAGGAGTGATTTGTTGGGCTGCAGGCACGATCAGGATCAGCACCTACTGGCACTCAAAACTTCATTAGCTTGAAAAACCTGAAATACTGACAGTGATTCTATAATAATATAAGTAGCTCTCTTTTCCCTTTCTTTCTCTAAAGTTGAACTTACCAAAGGTGACAAATATATATAACAAACCATATAAAACACTTTCTACCCCTCTGAAAATCATGGCACAAGTGTATACTATTTCTAGGACATTTCCATCAGCAAATAGTAACAATAGGGTTTAGAAAAAAAAAGAAATAGGACACAACCATATGTGGGACTTTCATCATAATATTCCCTCTTGCATGCTGTAGCTTACATTGAAAACAATGTTTAATCAAACAAACTCTTACCTAAATACAAATGAATCCTGCTATGGCAACTGTGACGCGATAACAGACCCACCAAATAGCCAGGTTCAGACAGAAAAAATGGCCTCAAATGTCACACAGATCTGTTTTTTATACCAGTGTGAACAGCAAAGAAAACACACTGAACTGTGACAGTTCTAATTTGAGCCACTTTCATATGTGATCCTAAATCAGGTAAGTATCTAATTCCTTGTGAATGAAAGAATATAAAATACATTACAAACAAGACCTCTGATGACTGCATATGGCTTTTGACATATGGTTTCCAGTGACCAGGAAGCTGTTTCACCCCTCCTCTCTTATTCTACCAAGATGCTGTGTTCGACTTTCCTTATTACTGGCTTAACAGGGTTAGCCTCTAGAGCCAATCGAATAGTAATGTCACTGTGACCAGTGCTGCTACACACACGGTCAAGTTCAAACACCATTGTCCTATAAAACAGGTCACTAGATCTTCTCTCTATTCAACTATATCCACAATATATAAGAAAAATGATATCCTTTGTTATCAGGAAACAACAAAACATAGCATGAAACTGATCCATAGAGACATTAGAGGGTGGCAGACTGAACAGCACTTATTTATTTATTTATTTACTATGTATTTATTCATTTATTTAGAATCAAGAGAACATGGTTCCAAACAATGTAAATTAAGCACCAGGGCCAATCAAACATACCTTTCTTTTTGTGATGCGAGACACCTTGAGAAAAAGGCCCAAGGCCTACGTCAACTTAACTGACAAATCAGCACAAAGATCATTTGGAATATTTCTTGGTGAAGCTGTCATTACATTTAATGTAAAAACCACATAATTCAGTGAACAGTACATACATGCACAAACATTCACCATCCCAAAGAGTTCCATATAAACAGCATCAAGCTGTGCAGACAAAACTACAGTAGCACTAGAAATAATATCGAGGAAACCAAAAACATCACTAGAATGCCAAAGTACACAAAAAGCATCAACTCTTAAAAGAGTTCAAAACACAAATTCCAACAGGGAAGGGGCAATTCCCATATCAATCAAACCCTGAAGTCTTAACTGTCTGAACACCCTTTGATGAGTGAGGAGCTCACTTTTAAAAGCCACCATAAGAGACTTGGGTCTGACCTATAGCATCAGCTAAGATGCTGGTTCAGACTAATGAAGAGACAGGTAAGCTTAAGGACACATTGCTTGTGTTTGTTCTCTAAACCAGCTTAGTTGTTCATGAATGTCTGACCAAGCTAGAGAATGAGACTGACCTTTGTGATGGTGGCCATATACTGTTTTTCCATCTCTGCCCTCCTCTTCAGCTCCTCCTTCATGGTGTCTTTCTCTGAACAGATGCCCAGTATCAGCTCCTGGTGCCTCTTATTCTCATCCAGCAACCTGCATATGCACACACACAATTAATTCATGCCTTGTCCATATTGTATCCTGAAGATTTCAGATTGTTGCTGAGTACCATATGAGAGAGTTTGGGAACACGAGAGAAGAGCTATGCACAAGATATCTCATTCAAGGTTGGATTCAAGACAAGTGAGAAGAAAGAGGTGTGTTCTGCTGCAGTGGATGTGGCATTTTTCCTAAAACCTTAGTCAACAATGGCAGTTGGCAAACAGATAAATGGTTTAGTAAAACTGAGGCATTATAATGCCCATGAGCTTAGTGCTCATTGCTTAACAGATGTGAAATTTGATGATGGGATGAAGGTGACCTAATACATCACCACCTATTCCCAGCACCAGGTGCATCAGGGACACAGACTGCCCAGGAATACCATTAACAGTCACCAAAGCATACAGACGATGAAACTAAACATCTTTATGGCAAGATTTTCTTTTCATCAGGCCATTCCTCATAGCTGCATGAACATGGACATTTAAAAAAGCATAAAACAATCAACTGAGCTCGTTTTTTTTTATCCATTATTTTTGTGTTGCTCTGCCACTTCTATATGATAATTGCCTACCTTTTAATAGCCTTCTCCTGCTGTGCATACTTGTACTGGACACACTTCTCAAAGACGACCATGCAGCCCTCCTGGTCCGTGGGAAGCCCATTGACAGGGGGGCTCTCTTTCCTGTTGTCTCTGCCGCCACTCTCGGTCAGTTCACAAGCCAGCAGCTCTGACTCAAGCTCATCCAGCAGCGACTCCTGTGACAGCGAGCGCTGGATCTGGGAGATAAGCTCACGGCTGCAGTCTGTGTCATACAGACTTGATGTGGGGTTTGAGGGGGCTGAGTTGTTGTTGTTAGTTTGTGGGCTAGAAGCAACTGAGGAGCTAACCGTGTCGGAACTGGGAGTGGAAGGGCCATTTGAGATCCCAGAGGTGGTTGTCGAGTTTTCGGGTGAATGTCTGGAAGCATTTTGGAAGGAGGAAGATGAGGGAGTTTCAACTGTGCCATCATCACCACCAGAAGGGGATTCTGTGGAACATTTGAGAACCAAGGCAGAGGGCTGCTCATGTCTGTTTTGAGTGGTGGTGTGGGAATCATTCAATAAATCCAAGGTCAGTGAGGTTTCTACTGTCCCTTCGAGAACAGACGGCGAATTTTCTACCACCTCTTGCAAAGTGGTGACTGGGACTACTAAAGCTCCATCAGCCCCATCTGAAGGACTAACAGTAGGTCTGCCATCTTCCTTGGAAACTGCACTATCACAATTAGCATCCAAGCCCAGTTCCCTCTCCCCTATTTGTGTCTGACTGCAAGTCTGGGCATTCTCCTCTGTCTCTGTGTCCAGTTGAACATCCACTATGGCCTCTTTCAATTCACTGTTAAGTTGTGTTTCATCTTCTGTTGGACTACTCTGTTCTGCCTCATCTGAACTGTTGTGACAGATCATTTCCTCTTCATGCATGCTACATGTGTTATTGTTGAGCTGGAATGATCCCTCTGATGCAGATTCAACCTCTGATCCTTCCATCATGTCTGCAACAGAGGCTGGACCAGGCTGTTCCAGGGTCCCTCTCAGCTCCAAATCTGATAGAGAGAGAGCTAGAGAAGCAAACACAGAAGAGAGAGACTGAGCAGAAGTAAGACCAATCAAAATTTTGAGTTTGGCAGTTTTCTATTACCCCTGTGAAGAATGGCAATATGAAAAGCATAACTCCTAGTGACATTCTTGAAATCTGAAGTGTGAATATTCTCTTTTCCGAAATGACAGCCCGATAATACTCACAATAAGGATTCAGATTTCCTCGTCTTAGTCATGTACTAAATGACAAGCTAACCAGGTACCAAAGCCAATTCAAAGACATGCTTGAGAAACCCTCTGCACTACACAGTAGAAGGTGTGGTCCTGTCACAAAATTCAAGTTCCACCTGAAGGCAAGTAGTGTAGAAGAACACAACCATTACACGTCCCTGTTACTTCATGTTGAATCACACCGGGGGGGACTTGACAATTGTGTTAGTCTAAAATGACCCTGAGGCGTGGTCATTGTCTTCAGTTTGGAGATACACTACTGATGGTTTGCATGGCCTTTTGAAGCCATGGGAGCTGTTAGGAATCCAGAGGAAATATCCATCTACAGTTTCTGCCAGTCTACTGCACTGTATGAAGCAAGGAGTTTAACCTTGACCAAGCTGTGATTTTCAGGACCTGCAGCTGCAGTTTGCCTTTAATAACAGAAATGTTCAAATTTCTTCAGACAGATGTGTAATTGCACAAATGACAAATGAAAAGATTAGAATTTCTCTAAATGAGCTGCAGGCCTGAAGACAAAGTTCTGGTACCTTGCAGTGATAAGCTGAAACCTCCCAGCCCAAGCATTTGGCAGCTAAATATAATTCCTTTTGCTATCTCAGTCAGCATTATCTGTGTTCCTCATTGCTTCTAAAAAAAAAAAAAAAAAAAGACAGATGTTTCAGAAAAGCTGGCAGGAAGATAAATTACCAGAACACTCTCAGCGATTTATTTCTTGGACATTTGTAAAGATTAACCTAAGACCCCCGACTCTTCAAGTCACACCCGCACATTCCTGTCTACTACACCCTACCATCAGTTTCAGCAAACACAACTCACTCAGGACATTTGATGAACCCAGCTGCCCTTTAAAAACACAGGATGGAGATCACGAAACTGAAATATACAACTTCGGAGCCTTGAGCTCGGAATCAGTCAAGGCTAATATCTGAAACACAGCTGCTAAATGCCACACGGTATCAAACAATGAACACACAAGCAAAGGTCAGCAGCCAAAACCAACATACGCAGTGATGCTGCTGGCACGACAGGTGTCATGTCACGGATTATCAAATGGCCTGACGTAGAAACATCTCACTGAAACATTAGCACCAATATCACTTAAAAAGACAATGGAACTGTATCTATAAGCAATTATTAGCAATTAATTAGTCAGCAATAGTCGTCGTATTTATTAGCTAACACTTAAATCCAGTTCATGTAGCTCAGCTGAACTGACATTCGTAGCTAGCGTTAGCTTGTTAGGTACGTCAAATAATACGGCGTAAAATAAATTATGTTAATAGTTGTTATTATAATGAAAATCAATACCGGTGGCTTGAACTTTATTAAAAATGAAAACTGACATGTGGCACAACACTGTCTTGAGAGTCCGCTGGCTAGCCTTGCTAAGCTAATGCAGGGAGTTATAAGCTAACCTTGCTTGTACAAGCAGCTGGATTGCAAGCTAGCGTGGCTAATGCTACAGCGGCGTCAGCTACGCCAGTTAACGATAAAGACAAACGTGCATGAGATAAGAGCTTATTTAATGCAGAGGACTAATGTAGCTTCACCCACCGAGTGCGAGAAAGCCATTTGTGGTTAAATTTGGTGGCAGTCGGGATGTGATGAACTTTGAGCTTGCTGACTGGCCAGCTGATTACCCCAACAAGTCGCTATGACACATCAACAAATATGGCCACTGCAGGAAAAGAGCTGTGTGGCTGTGAACCAATGAGCGACAAGTAAACGGTGACGTGTGTCTGACGCTCACACACCACAGGTAGGGTGCTTCCCACATGTGTGTGGTGTGTACACAGTTTGTAGTGAATCAAAAAGCCATTCTCTCACATGTCTGCTGTGTGTTAGTCTCATAAAAGAAAATTAGAATCAGCATCAGAAATACTTTATTGATCCCAAGAGAAGAATACAGGAGAGAAGAATATATAAGCATCAGTGAAATTATAAGAAATATACAAAGAAATGAGAAATGTAAAAATACGTGCATTAGAAATTTGTAAAAAAAAAAAAAAAAAAAAAAAAGGTATCTGCATTATGTATAAATATATGCATTAATCCTACTTTTGCATCACTCCCAGCTGTAAAAAAAAAAAAAAAAAAAAAAAAAGTATGTGTATTATTTATAAATATGTGCATGATTCCTACAAAAATATTCTAATAAATACAGAAATAACAAATTGATATAACAAATGGCTGGAAAAAGTATACCTATACCATATATTATATTATACACTCAGTGGCCACTTTATCAGGTCCACCTGTACAATCTAATGCAGTTCAATGCAACAGCTCTGCCAGAAATTCTACCTTTCAAGAAAGTTCAGTTTTTGTTGACATTGTGGAGAATGTGTAAATTTAATTCTATGTTTATTATTGAGGCTATAGTTTGCAGAGGTCTTGTACTGGACTACACTACATTGAGGTATTTCTAATTTTTTGTCTTCCCTAATTATAGATACATGAGGGGGGACAGAATAGTGGAAACAGCTCTCAATAACCATTGAGAGCTGCAGAAAGGCATTATAGGCAGCAGAAAAGTAAACTTAACTGGATTGTATTAGATTGTACAGGTGGACCTCATAAAGTGGTGACTGAGTGTATATACAACATGTATTGTTATTTTATTGTGAAATGTCTTAAACTATAGATAGGGCTTGTTATTTGAAATGTGACATTTAGGTATATGAAATTAGGCTTTGAAACTGATCATTAATCATACTGACTGAAAACTGCTTCTTTTCCTCAATAAGCCACCTTACCTGCTCTGGAGCATTAGGGCATGAGCTATGGCATTGAGAAGAGGGATAAATTACTGCTGCAGCCAGGACTGCTGTGAGTGTGTGTGTGTGTGTGTGTGGGCTCAGCGGAGGCTGCAAACCGCTCATGGGCCATCCATCAGAACCACCTCAGGGACTGTGTTAGCTGTTTCACACTGGCTCAGGGCCAGCGTGTATTATGAAGCTTTTCACTTCCTGTGCATAAATGTGTGTAAATCCCTGGCACTCAGTTTTAGAGCATGAGACACTTATTTCTATTGCTGCACCCATTGAGAGTTGCTCTTATTTGGAGCAATTTACAACTTTAATTTTGTTTATAAAATAAAGACAAAGTAGATTACTACTAAGTCTGAGTGGAAGAGGATTAAGTAGCATAAGTGTGAGGAAAAGATGTGTTCCTATGCACTTTAATTTATTTAAAATGAAATGCACCTCTGACGGTCAGTTTTCATGGCAGGTAGTGATGTTTCTCACAGCAGCCAATTTGGGTAAACACAGGTGTTCCATTTAGGTGTAACAGAGCTGGAGGGCCCTGGCCTGGTTTTGTACATACTGACTCACTGGAATGGCTGTGACTACTTAATATTTTAAAAAAAAAAAAGACTCCGCACATAATAAGCTACGCCACAGATAGAACAGTTATACAATCTGACATGTAAGCAATCTCCAGTATGTGCAGTGGGCAGTGTCAAACATGTTTTTCAGCATTTCTCCAACATGAGTCACACTGTAGGCTTACATCATGGAACAGCTCAGTGTGACAGGCATCTGCCAGTCCCAATATTTTCCACCTGTTCTGATCAACCAGTAGCCCGTTGCAGCAGTAGAGGAATTTAAATATGCAGGGACCTTTACTGATGGCACTTAAAGTTTTGCAGCTACCACTTATTACATCTTTTAAAAAGCAATGCAATGCCTGTATCTAATCAGGAAACTGGATTCATATGATACAAGCAAGGACATCTTGGAGACTATTTACATAAGTCTTGTTGCAAGTGTTTTAACTTATAATGTGCCCATACCATGTGTCCATGGTATGGGCACATGGGGTCTAAGAATAATAATAATAAAAAAAAAATAGACTATCCAGAATTATCAACATGGCCAGTAAAGTTATTGGGAAAGAGCAGAGACAACTAGAATGCATACAAAAATAATACAGGTGAGACAAAAAGCAAGACGAATTGTTTATGACTCTCTTTTCATCCCCTCTTTAAAGAATTCATAAAACTGCAGACGCTATAGGGTATAGATATAAATGCACATCAGTGTAGAGCTCTTAATGGTGACTAAAAAAATTCCAACAAACGCCAATGCTTCTCTCAGGCTGATTAAAAAAACAAACAAACAAACATTCTGTGCAAAAAGCCATGGAAGAAAAATATCTGAAAAAAAAAAAGATAATAACAACAACAACAACAACAACAACAACAACAACAACAACAACAATAATAATAATAATAATAATAATATTTAGGGCACAACATTGTCCCAAATCATTTGCACAGTAAACAGTTGCTAAGATCTTAAAATACTGAGCTCTTAATCTCTTGCAGAATGATGAATGTTCAAAATATGGGGAAACTAAACGTAGTAAACTAATCAGTATAACAATACTTCGCTGTATCGAAAAAGTAACGCAGTTTTCTCCCACTTCCTGCCACTGCGCATGTCTATAGTGCATCTTGTGTGGTGAATTAGGCAACACGTGGACTCAGGTAAAAGACGACCTGCAATGACTGCTTAAAAATATAAAACGTTCATAAAATGTCCACAGTGTCACGTTTGAATAGTTGCATTTGCTTTGCTGTTTTTGTAGTAACCCACACTGTATATGAAGTTGATGTCTTGACTATTTTTGGCCGAAATGCTAACGTTAGTCAAGTTAGCTATTAGCCCCAATTTCTGTATTAGCTTGCTAGTGGTTGTTAGCGTGAGTTGACAATGCAATGCGATATTTGACGATTAAATAACTGCGACTGAAGTTAGCACTGTTTTTATAATGCAAATAAGTTATGGTTGATATTTAAAGTTATTGTCAGTGACTGCTCTGTTCGGACAATTTTTGTGTAATGTTAAGTCTAGTAGTATTGCCAGCTGCCGCCATGATCCGCCCATCTTCTCCAGACGTGGTTCGGCCCAACCTGCCTCTGAGAAAACCCACAACCAACCCTGGCGGAGCTCCCACCGCCAGCAGCGCAACTACCACTTTTCTGAGGGGTATGCAGACACATTACAGCCCCCTCTAGCGCGGCGCACCTATGCGCCGCATATAGTGCATACCCACTTTTTGGGTATGCCTCTCCTCTCACCCCGCCCGGCCCAAGACCATTGCCACAGCCACAGACCCCAGCCAGCATCACTAACGGTAACATATCTGTGTCCATTATCGGACAACTTGCGGCCAGGCGATCTTTATACCCATAAACTATAGGGATCCCCAGCTAACAGCCGGTGAATGACAGTTTAACATGGTAATATAAGGTGATAACATCCAGTGAACAGATAGCTGTGAAATATAAAGAAAACGGTGCTGGAGTATGGTTCAGGAAAGGACATTAGAGAAACTCGCATCAAGTCCTGGCTGTATGTCCGATAATGGAATAACTTCTGTTCTGCGCGCTAAATGCTCTAAATCAGGGGTGTCAAACTCGTGCCATGGAGGGCCGAGAGGCTGCAGGTTTTCATTCCAACCAACAACTCCACCAGGTGATTTCACTGATTAGTCCCGCCTCTCTGTTTGGAGGTAGGGTGATCAGTGAAATCACCTGGAGGAGTTGTTGGTTGGAATGAAAACCTGCAGCCTCTCGGCCCTCCATGGCACGAGTTTGACACCCCTGCTCTAAATGAACTTGAACTTACTGAGCATGTCTGTCTTTGTTATCGGTCATCCCGGTCAAGGTCGAGTTAAATCATGCCCAACTGTTGTTTGATTCTTGATTTTTTTTTTGTTTGTTTGTTTTTTTGTCCTTGAAGACATGTCAAGACATTTTCGTCTGAAATAAAATATCCCCCGTACAGGTGCTATGCTTTCATTGACTGAAAGGAACGAAGATATGGTATGTATCAAACTTGTGCTTGCTGTGCTTCAGTATTGGCTAAGAGGATGTGTTGTATTAAAATGAAATCCCTTCTTGAGTGCCAGTTTTTTGATTAAGTTTTATTCCTGTCTTCACAGTTGGGGGAATCCATGCCTCCACTGAGGAAAGTGAACTTTTGTAATTTCTGTGGTCAGCAAGGTAAATGTTTTCATCCTAAAAATAACAGAGCAAAGCTGTTTTTCATGAACAATTTGTCAGTTATGTGTTTAGGCCTTCTGCAGTCCAGGAAAGAGCCAGATATGTCTAATATATGTCAGAAATTTGACTGTGTACATGAATCAGAGGCTGCCATTGTGGGGTCATTGGAATTTTTACAATATCGATCATTATTTCCAGTAAGTAACTGTAAAGAAACAGGATCTATAATCTGTCACATGTCGATTCTTTATGCTTTTGTTTAAATTGTGTGTGGGGACATTCTTGCAAGCAGTTTGATTTAATTTTGGAGCTGCTTGTTGAATACAATTTCATTTTTTATAAGGAAAACCTTTTCTTGAAAGCAGTATATCAAGATTTAGAGATGAACAGTTCAAATGAATACTGCATGTGTTATGCAAAGACAGTTATGTTGGCATTATATTAATACATTATTGCATACATTATTAATTAGGATAATGTATGATCTCATTATCTTAACTGGTTATGTTTAATGAATCACAGTGGTAATATAGCTTTCGAATTATGTTTGTCTCTGTAAGCAGTTTCTAATTGTTATTGATTGTGTTATTGATAGCTAATTTTCGATGCATGCGGTGCAAGAAGACTTTCTACTGCTCTGTGGTATGTCAGTCTGAAGACTGGAGGGCACACAGACACATTTGTAAGGCCAGCACTCCAGCTCCTGCAAAGTGAGGACCAGGCATTTCCAGTTGTTAAACTTATTATGACTGAAATAGATGGTTGAACATTTGGAAGCTAAATGAGGACAGTGTGTCTTTACAAATAAAGTGCGCTCACTTGTTTTCACCCAAAGAGAAACTCCTGTGGAAGCCATAGTTTCGCCAGTGGTAGGAGACAGAACCAGCCAGCCAGAGCCGAAGGTAAACCATCTGAAGGGTCTGTAGTCTCCTGATGAGAATAACAGCTTCAAGCTCTGTTAAAGATTCTGTAGGTAACTTTTTCCCTCAAAATTATGACAAATCACCATAATACACAGGGAGAAAAAAAGACAGTCTTCTAGGCTGCTCCTGGGGGTGCAATCTCATTTGTTGATTGATTCAAATCAAACAGATTTTAGCACATCACTTCAAGGAGGCCTTGCTACCTTATTGCCATTTCTTTGCATGTGCACTACATCTGTGCACACTGGATTCCCCCCGCTTAAACAGCCTAGCTGAGCCTAATGTTGCCACAGAGGGGAAGCAGTTTGCAAATTCCTGTTCCTATTACTGGAGCCACACAGATAAATACGTTTTTGATGTATTCCGCCCGTTCTGCCAAGTTACCTACACATTTTTTAATTAGAAGGACAGTATTTGTAAAATTATTGTGAGGATTTGTGCCACCTTGTGAATAAGTCTGTTCATAAGCCTTGGTTTGTTTGATATACTCTGTAACATCTATATCTCTATCTTGGTATTACCTCTATCAGATGAACCAGGGTGATGCATCCACCCCTCAAAGGGTTTATTTGAGGGACCTGGAGATGACTACACTTGCTAAAGGAACAGAAATCCAGGTATTACATGGCCATTTTAGCTTCACTGTAAAGCTGTTTTAATGGTGGGATCAGTATTAAGCAGCAGAGTCTGTTATAGTTGCGTTCATTTGGTATGTGTATGTTGGTTTTCAGGCGACAGTGTTGGAACTCCACAGCCCAAGCAAGTTTTTCCTCCTTGCCCAGAGCCCTGAGGTGCTGGACGCTCTGCACCAAATTACCACTGAGCTGCAGAAGACCTACAGCGGCTGCTCATCAGTGACAGCATATACACCCAACCTGGGGGAGGTCTGCGCTGTTCAGTTCTCCCATGATCTGGTAAGCAGTTTTTTTTCCATGCATCCTCAACCAGTTCTATTGTTTGTCATCCAGCCTGCACCATTCAGGTTTACCCTTGCACTCTCTCCTATTTTCTACCTTTTTTCTGTTTGTAGAATTGGTACCGAGGCCTGGTTCAATCTATGGCTGCTGATCAGAAGACAGCTAGCATCCTTTACATTGACTTTGGCAATGAGGAGGATGTTCCTTTGAACAGGATCCAGCCCCTGGCAACCAATATCAAGCGTGCTCCTCCCTGTGTGAGTACATGTCAACGCCATTCACAACATTCATAAAAACAAGGACAAACCTTCCAGACCCTGGATAGTTGGGTGTGAATAGTTCCTACTCATGTTGTCTAAATGTGCCTACTGATGCTGTTTTCCCACTACATGGAACAGTTTCACTTTGATTCTTTTGGACTCCGCTCGCTTTCCTTTTCTTGATTTCGTTTTCCGCTACTGACAGTCCTTCCTCACAGGGAAGCTCCACCGTTAACTTGTACAGGGGGTTGGTTGATAAGGGTTGAAAAACTACTCAACATCACCATAAGTGTTTTATTGACCAAAAAGCAGTATGGCCACATGAACAATATTAGTGTAACCAAGAACATTTCTTTTTTTTTCCAGCAAGTGTCGATTATTAACTACTACTCAACTTAAACAAGTGGTGCTTTGGCATTTCCAGGTTGTACACAGACACAGGCAGCAACCTGGACAAGACCGACTTGCACCAAATCCTAGGGGAATATTTTTTTGACACTGACAACTGTTAGGGTTACATTTGCCATCCCTTAATAACTTGCTGCTTCCAATAATCTTTTCAGTAAATACCTTTGTGCTGAATGTAGTTTTTTGCATCATGACACCAGTAGCTGCATTTAATTCTTCCAGGCACTGAGGTGCTGTGTTGCCAGAGTGGTGCCACCAAGTGACACCTGGACAGGGGAGTGCTGCATAGTGTTAAGACAGGCTGTTACTGGCAAGAACCTGACCGTTAGTGTGGTGGGCTTACTGGAGAGTGATCACGTCCATGCTGTGGATATTCTGCTTCCTTTCATGGGTAGGTTATTCACATGCTGATTAATTTATGTTGTAGTGATGGGGACTCTTTGACAAGGAATGCACAAAAGTCTATTTTTTCCTGGAAAACTTTTTCAGTATTCAGCTAATATAAATGTTGTCACCCCACCTTTCAGGCAAGCAGCTGAGCACATTTCTCATTGAATGTGGTTATGCGCTTGAGGAGGAAACCAATGTGAAACCAACAAAGCAAGAAATAAGTAAGTCAGTTAACTGTTAACTGTTCATGTGCATCATGTAAAAGGCAAATCAGTTTGCACGCTAGAGCTCCACAATTATCTTTAAAAAAAAAAAAAAAGATGATTTCATTATATGCAACAGGGACTATGGATTTGTGATTGTCCTGTGTCCATTGTCGTGTCCATTTTGTTGTTAATGCTCCTTATGCTACAGTTATTCCTTAAGTTATTTAGTGTGGATGTGTTGTGGTTAGGCCACAAAATTTATTGAATTTTGTTGCCATGGCAACATCAGTGCCTGATTAGATTTCATATTTGGAGAAAAAACTATACCTCCACAGACATATTGCTTGTGAATGCTCTAGTGGACATAATTTATTTTTTCCTTCTTCTCACCTTTGGTGACAAGTGATTTGGTAAAATCTCCTTGGTGTCACAGTTATGGGTCTCAGTTAATTTTTTTAAACTAAATTTGGCAGAATTACAAGAAAATGTTTTTGTGCAGTGTTGCTGTTATTAATGTCTGTACAGGCTGAAGAGAGCAAGGAGTGAATGCTGCAGCAATCTGGGCCTTCTTATTGGGTATCAGTTACCTACAGTTACTTGAATTTACTTAAAAATTCAGCAGCAACTCAAAATTTCCGCACCATCTGTGATTGTTTGGCATCATCTAGTTTGTGAGGAAAACACTACTAAATAACACGATCTGTTTTTGGCAGCTAAAATGATTTGATGTTTGCACTTGGTGGACAGGTTTGTAGATTTACTTATTTATTATTCTGTTTTGGATAGGCAGTTCAACTTTGAAGTTCAAGTACAGAGCCACACATTGTCCTACCAGCTTCAGGGTCACCTCTATTTTTGTTATGCACATGCATGATCAATTCAGGTAGAATGGTGGATGCTAATGGAGACAGATAACGCTGTGTGCTGCGTGCTCATCGTGTTTGACTTCAGTGCATATTGTCAACAGGGCAGGAGCATTAATGGGAGCCCTTGATTTGATGAAACACCTGTAACACCACTACATTTCACACAGTGTCTGATATGGCTGAAAATTACATGAAATAATATCCAAATCGCAGTATGACCAACTGCAAAATGCAAATTGCAGGAGCTACAATTTTTTGATACAGAGATGGCAGGCAGAGTACAGAAGCTGCAGCAGCTTGTGACATAGCATGGTAGAGATCCTCAACATAGTTTTTTTTCTGTTCACTGAGCTTAGGTGGTGTGGAAAAAAAACTTGTAATGGCAGGGAAAACCCTGATTTTTTTATTTTTTTTTTTCTAAATTGCATCCACATTTTGACAAATTCTATGATGTTTGGCATTTAACACTTCAGTTTTCATTATCAGATTCTGTTTTCTGCATCGTTGAAAGCATTGAGCCCTACTTTTGTATACATGTAAAATACACATACTGTTGAATGTGCATATTGTTCTCCAAGGTCCTCTGGAAAATTAGTTGTTAGTCGATATGTTTAAATTAATATATATGTTTCTGTGCAGGCATGAAATAGAATTTTCATGTCTTTTGGCTTTCTTCAGATGCCCTGGAGAATGCCTCCTTGGAAAACTTCAAGCGTTTGTCCAACGGGAAGGATGATAACACTTGGGCCCAGCCACCGGAGCCACTGACTCAGGCACTGGGTGACTCCTTCTCTGTTGTGGTCACCCACCTCCAGTCACCCCTTGACATTATATGTCAGAAGGTGGAGAATGCTAGTGAGTAGCATCTGATCTGGTAAACACTGCTAGACCTCTGGACCTGGGTGCTTAAAGCTTGTTCAATATGGCTAATAATTACAACCATAGATGTAAAGGTTCTCAAGTAACACTATGTTCACACAGCAGATGAATCAGATATGCTTTTTAAAGCTAATATTTAAAGCTGACTGGCTACACAAGTGCTAAAATCACTTGGTTTCATTTTGTAAGTGAATAAGTGCATGTTTTGTGTCTAACACTGTGTTCTGGACAACAAGCTAGTAACACTGAAGTTATTGCCACTTTCTGTGTTTATGATGACATTTTTCAAGGCACTGTGCCAAATGAATGAAACTTATTCTTTTGTCTAGGTACCAGCCTAGAATTGCTTGTGTATCCCTTATCTTTTAAAACTGAGCAGCTTTTGCTTCCTTACAGTGACATCTGTTTATGATGTACTGAAACTATACACTATCAGATTGTTACAAACAACAATAGGTAGTTTGTCAAGGCAGGGATAGGCATTACTGTTGATTTGGAGTGAAGGCTTGAAGTAGCTGAACAACACTAGAATCTACATATGTGCACAAGGCCCAGCTCAGTGGTGCAGCACCATCACATGCAAAATGACTTGTTGTAATGCCATGAAAAAGCATCTTGTTGAATTCAAGAACTAAACTTTGGAGAGCTTGTGGTTTGCAGGTGTGATCCAGGAGCTGCAGCTGAAGCTGAGGGAACACTGCCTCCAGCTCCCTGCCAGCCAGAACTTCAGACCAGCCCCTGGCACCGCCTGCTGTGCCCAGTTTTCAGGTACAGCCCATGTGCACATGCAGGTATATCACGGTTTTCCACTGGAGATCATTCAACTCACAGGGGCTCACTGCTTCTAAAGGTTTGATATGTTATATGTTAATGTCCAGTTGGGCAATGAGTACGTTTACATGCACACCATATTCCTGTTTTAACCGGAATATTCACAATATTCCGGTTGCGCACGTGTCATGTAAACACGCACCGAACCCGATTAAGGTCATATTCCGGTTGGAGAGAATTCCGAATAAGACCCCTGGCATATGCCTGTTCCAACCGGAATATTGGGGCTTGTAAACACCTTAGTCGGAAAATGCCCCGAACCGGAATATTCAGTCGCATCTGCGCATGCTCGACTCACAATGAATCCTTTGTTGCTATGGTTACTGCAAGCGGGGAGAACGACCTAGCGAATAGCATGGCGAACAGCAGCAAGAGTCAGCATTTATGGAGTGAGGAGGAGACTGCAGTCTGCCTTCAGCTAATGAAAGATTTTAATATCATGGAGTATATCGATGGGAGAAAACACAGAAATAGCGAGAGCTTCTTCTTCTACTGCTTCTTCTTCTTCTGTATTTCCAGCAGACCAGACACGTATACGTGTGCTGCTGCCCCCCGTGGCTGAGTGTTGCATTACGTAAGAGAGTGGAATACGCCAAAACACAGGAACATGCCAACTAACATGTAAACGGAATATTCCAGTTGCCGCAGCGCAGTTACCCGAACCGGAATATTGACCCGAACCGGAATATGGTGTGCATGTAAACGTAGTCATTGTGTTAGATTTCTTTATCCTGTCCATTTTGTTGTATAACATAAAATGTTAAAGCAACACATACTGCAGATGAGTAAGTTAGAGAGAGCAAAAAACCTTCAAAGGTAGCATCAGTGCTGTATTTGTACTGTATGTGTGTTTGTGGTTTGGAACTGAGATCTTTGTAAAGTAACGTCTGAACTTTGCTGTGCAAGGATAAGAATGGTAGGTATTTAGATGTATTTCCAATATTTAGACTGCAGCACTACATATGTATTTATCTTTAGCAGGCTTGTGCTGTTGTGATATTCTTGTTTGTTTATACCGTGTCTTGAGTATTACTTGTTTGCAGACTGAAAGGAAATTTCCTCTGTAGAGGGCAATAAGGGATGAATTTAAATCTTTTTGAAAATAAGGTCAGGCTATCTTATTCTGCCAAACAAACAAACTGTGTGTTGGTATTGTTGCTGAGAAAAGGAAGTAAATTCTTGCCACACAGAGATTAAACTGATCAGATTCTTCTCAGTTAAAAGTGGAGTCAGAGATTCTGGAGAAGTATTGACATTTGAAATGAAGAGTCAGACTTACTGTCCCCTTCACTTTCACTGCCTCCTTTATTACATTTTTATCATATTTATTATATTTAAAAAAATTGTCTTTTACAGGCTTTCAGCAGACCTTTGTGAATTGAAGGTCTGACCCTTACCTGTGTGTGTGTGTGTGTGTGTGTGTTTGTCCCCCACCCCCCCAGAGGACAACCAGTGGTACAGGGCTAAAGTGCTGGCCTATTCATCTGAGGAGCGTGTTTGTGTCGGCTACATTGATTTTGGTAACTCTGAGGAGGTGGATCTGGCCTGCCTGCGGCCCCTCAGCACCTCACTGCTGGCATTGCCTATGCAGGCTATCCCGTGTGCTCTAGCAGGTAATATCCCCACTGTCCAAGCCCTCTGAAAGGTTTGAAAATGACCATAGAATAACAGTCCTGATCTGAGACCTAAAATCACATTGGAATTTATATAATGGATAATTTATATAATGGGATCATGTGACCTGTTGACACTTAGTACTTTTGGGGCCTGATGTAAAATCAGCAATGAAAGGTGGCTACAATGGTAGCATGAAATTTTGAAACCTCCCCCCTCCCTTTGTAATTTTTAAGTAGGGTTAGTTATGTGTACATGAAATTGGAACCATGAATACACTGGGAGGCGGATTGGCAGGCATAAATTTGCAGTTTGATACAGTCTTCAAATAAAATATTATGAGCAAAATGTCCAGTATGTATCAAAACTTGCACAAAATTTCATACATACAGTCATGTCCTGTTATCCTTGGTTTCTTTGCCAGGCGTGCAACCGGTAGGGGAATCCTGGTCGGAGGCGTGTGTGTTGGCCATGCAGTCCATAGTGTCCAACCGCATCTTATGTGTGAAGATCATGGGAGGGCGTGAGGACAAGGCTTTGGTGTCCCTGATCGATGAGGCCAGTGACCCTCAGGCCAATGTGGCCGAGGTGCTGATCTCTGCTGGCTACGCTGCCCCCAGCACCAGCTGCAACCAGCCGGCCGAGCAGGCGATGACTGCTGCTGGAGACGCACAGGGTAAACAGGCCTCTAAATTAATTTAATTAACAATTCTGTGGCAGAACTGTCAAATTTAAAAATTTTAAAATGTCAATTTTGAAGATTTTGTGGAAGTGAGTGGGACCAGGAAAGCGCAGTGTTCATAAACTCAAATCTGCACACATAAGAATAAAACTTCTCAGGGTGGTTTTAAATTCAAGAATATTCAGACAGTGTTCTCTTGTGGAATTAATATTGCATTAATGTATTTTTAGAGTACTTTGAGCTCCTAAATTATTTAAAAGAGCTAGAGGTCTCTTTACTCTATTAGAAAAGTTTCTTCATTCGGATTTGTCACCCAGTCAGAGGCACAGGGTTTCTGCGTAGTCTGGAAAAGTATGAAAAAGTATGGAATATGATTTTAATAACTTCCAGCTCTGGAATTGTATGGAAGAATTAGAAAAAAAGTCTCATTTTCATTTACAGACTATTGTTTCTATGTCTAGTTTTCTAAAATGTGTAACTGATAAACTTGCAACAATTAAATCACGTTTAGAAGTAGAAGTAGAAAAGATGATACCCAATGCTCACCATCGATGTATTAGTAGCCTACATAATATGGCTGCAACATTTGGGCATAGTCCTAGGGGAGACGTTTGCTATGGCTCAATTTTTCTGCAGTTGAAGAAACAACAGACGAGACTTTTCTTGTTCTTGAGAAGTGGCAGCATTTATTAACTGACACTCTAGCCCATATTATATATTTACCGCCAGACAACTTACTGCTTTTTCCTCTGCTCTGCCTACATTCACGGCCTCTTTGCTGCCACTCGCTGTCACACTCGCTCAGCCGCACACACAGTACGCCCTGCTCTATTCTTTAAAGGGGCTACACTACTCTAACAGCACCTTTCACGCAGATGTCGTTTGAAGAATGAAGCACAGGAGAATTCTGGGATTTGGTGCACTAGTCAAGGATTCAAAATAATTCTATGATAACATGGGATCTTGTGCTTGCACAGAGCCAGTGAAAATCATTTGCCTATTGATATTCATGAGAGTGAAAATAGGGGAAACACTGACAATGTTAATGAAAATCCATGATCCCCATGGTAAATGTTTCCATTTGCCCTCCCTCTGGCCTGTCGGAGTGCAGGGTCATTTTCAGAGCAACAATCCTGTAGCTAATAGGGACTCATTCAAGCCCACTTCACCAAGGTTGTGCTGATGCCCACAAGGCCACCTTCCAAACCACAGACATAAGCATTTTCTTGCCCCTCCCCCATGCCTTACACAATCCAAATACATCTATACTCAATCATAGACATTATTTTCTTAGACTGACTATAAAAATGATTTAATCTCCTGCCTGAAAGGTCATTAGAAATGTATGATGTGAATTTAACATCGTTCCTGTCTGAGAAACATAAGCATTTTTAAATTACTTTTATGATGCTTATACAGTTGACTAGTTGCTGCTTCTAACTGAGATTTTCACTTCTCATAAATCCAAGACCAGATTGAATTGAATTGAATAATTGAATTAGTTCATCAAATAAGCCACTGCAGTTGCTTAATCGAGAGCAGATGAGGCCACATACACAGCATTATTTCTTTCGGTGCTGAATTGTCCTCCACAGCGTCTGGACAAGCAGAAGAGCCACTGGTGTGGTCTTGTGCTGAGCTTCCCACTGATGGCCAGACAGTGGCGCTGCTGGTCAGCGTCGTGGAGAACCCTGAAGAGTTTTACTGCCGCATTCACAATCCTAAAGGTACAAGAGGGCAGACCATAACGGTTTATGCCAACAAAACATGAATGTCAAGTTGATTATTGATTGGTAATAACTTCCCTATTGTCTCATTATAAACAACGTGGCCTTATACTGTTTTTTTCCATTGATCACGAAATGACAAGCTTTGTAATTGTGTAATGGCTGACTTTTCAATTGGTAATATATTTGGCCTGTGTTGATAAAAGTACATGTACTTTAAGTCAGGTGGTCAGAAGCAGGACTGAGCTGTGTGTCATTTCAATTCAGTTATTTCAAAATATGTTTTAAATGGGAATTCAAGCTGTGGGTCGGTTGTTGTGAGCCAGCTTGGGTCAAACCCACCCCGCCAAAGCTCTGATACATTGCCCTTATAACATCTAACAGTTTGAAGTGTGTGATGTTGCTTATTCATATACTGTTCGGAGAGAGTAACTGTGTGTGTATGTGTGTGTCGGTCAGACCATGAGATGTTGATCGAGCTGGGGGCTCAACTGAAGCAGCACTGCAAGGCAGACGCCCCACCTTTCAGCCCCAAAGCAGGAGAGCCCTGCTGTGCGATGTTTTCTGGTGAGACTAAGAAATATCTGAGTTCATCAAAAGGAAAGCTGTTTTGGCTACAAGGACATATCTGTCAGTGGTTGTAATTTTAAAAGTTTGTAGAAAAAAAATTGAGTGTATTTGAGTGACTGGTCCCTTGACCAGATACGACCATATTGTTTTTGTGGATCTTGTTTCCCATGTTTTTTCTCTGCTCCTCAGGTGATGGGGCATGGTACCGGGTTATGGTCAAAGAGGTGTTTGAAGAACATGCGTCAGTCTACTATGTGGACTATGGCAACAACAGCTGGGTGTTAAAGAGTGACCTCAGAGCCATAACACCCCGACTCCTGAAACTCCCCTTTCAGGCCGTCCGCTGCTGGCTTGCAGGTACTGTGTGTGTGCGTGCGCGCGCACATGTGGGAGAGAGAATAATTGTCAAGAAAATAAGAAGAAATTTCCTTTAGCTGAGAATGTTTCCTTTCTTATTTAGGAATGGATAAGCAATTTGAAGGACCTTTGTTCTGTCTCTTTATTTACAACTTTTAATCGCATTCAAACATAGCCCTATAATCTCTGCTTGGTAGAAACGACAAATGGAAAGAGCTTTAAATGGAATTTACACTTAGAAAACATAGAATATTATTATATTATATATTAAGAAATAGTATTGAATCTCTCAGCTAGCAGTTTGTGGGTTCTCTGCCAAGAAAAAAATAAACAAATAGGATGAAATTATGGTAAGTAGAAGAGAGAGTGCATCAGGAAATTCACATATGTTTCTAATAGGATGATGTAAAATGTAAATGAGACAGTTATCAGCTCTCCCAAATGTTGGATAAAAATGTCAGTTTGGAGATGGGCCTGCAGTTTGCTGACTGACTGGGAGTGAGGGATGCTTTGCTGATGCAACGATGAAAAACACAACGTTAGAAGTCTTTAATGCCTTTATAAGGTGCAAAAATATTTTTTGTTCTTTATGAAACTGTGGTGGGACAAATTAGACTATGCCAGCCTGCCACGATCTAGGCAAGTAATGTGAACCACTATTGACACTGTATTTTGCATACTGCCAAGACATTACAGGCGTTAGATGTAGTAATGGGTGCATAAAATTAAGCGATTTTTCCCTCTGGCAAATTGATGTAAAATATTATCATGAATTTATTCCACTTTGAAGTCATTTGCCATGAGTATAAAATAATATGGGTCTTTCAGTGCATTTGAAACCATCCTAGGCGGATATAATGGTGTCACCACATCTATTGGTTCCACCAAGTAAAACTGTTTTCAAGGAAACCCACATAGTAAAGGTGTGTGTGTATTTGGATTCAGGTGTGCTGCCGCGTGGTTTAGAGTGGAGCAAGGAAGCCCTGCTTTGGTTCCAGACGTTGGTGGACGGCCGGCAGCTTTCTGCCCGCGTCCTCTCTGTCACTGATCGTGGCTATGGTGTGGAGCTGGAGAGCAACGGGCAGAGTGTGGCAGCCACTCTCATATCAGAGCAGCAGGGACGGTCCTCCACACAGGCTGTGCAGCTCTCTGTTCCCACACCCAGAGAGACCCATGCAACCACTGGCACTCTTGCCAAAAACCCAGAGAGTATGATAGAAAAGGAGCAGAGTCACTCACAGGTCCAAGCCTCTAATGTGACAGGAGCCAGCACCAAGGATGCACCAGCTGAGGAGCCAGCTGTGGCAGCACCGTCTGCAGGTAAGTGATTTTTAAGATGATTCATGGGTTGATAAAGGAGATATTGACCAGTGACCCAGCGTCACAGGAGCCTGAATAAAATTATGTTATAAATCTTTTTCCGCAGCTTCTTTCCCAGTGGACTGGAAGACTGTGGAGCTGCCTCTCAATCAGACCTTTGAACCTTGCGTTGCAGCGGTCATCAGTCCTTCTCTCTTCTACATCTTGAGTCCCAGCCAGGGTCAGAACACTCGCTTGTGTCTCTCACAACGATACACACATCAGTGATAATGCTCCTAGCTATTGCAAACTGCTCTGTGTTGTTGTGTAGTGGACGTGAAGAAGCTTCAGCAGTTGATGATGGAGCTGGCTACCTACTGCAACAGCAACCAGGCCTCGTATTCTTCTTCTGCTGTCCAGAATAAACCAGCGCCTGCAGCTGCCTGCTGCACTCAGTTTTCTGGTGAGGAACACATACACAATGCCTCACTAAATATTCCATCAGTGCGGAAATCCGGAGTTAAACTTTAACACAATCTTTCTGCCACATTGTTAGGTAGATGTTTCTGTGCAAATTGTAACGCGCACAGCTCAAGGAAAGGTCCTGCTTTGACACTTGGCACTTTTTTCTTGCCCCTTGTCACTTCTTTGTCAAACTAATTAATGTACACTACATGTGCAAAACATTAGGGACAGTCTGCCCATAAGGTACACCAGTGAACTGAAAGCCAGTATCTTTTGATTTGCCTAAATCTGTTAGAATCACACAGGAAGAAATGTGGATTAAGAGACGCACATGGATTAGAGAAAAGAAATTTGTAAATTTGATAATTGAAAAATGAAATGTACCTGTTATTATCATATTGATTCTCAGGTGACTCAGCTGCAAATAAAAACTTTGTTATATTATGTGATGAGTGGTGGTGTTCAAATTAAGTAAGATATAGGGAATACCCAAAAGTTATTGGTTGCGTAAATTTTTATAACAAAGCTTTAAAAGATAGATGAAAGATTGCAGTAGTAAAATAGTAGAAGGCCCTGAGGGAACTTTGGCTGGAATTAGGATATTGTTTGGGATTACTTGTGCTCTTTCTTTACTATGTGCTAAAATGTAATTTGCCACTAGTCTTGTGTTTGATGTTCACCTAAAAATAACCTTAACATCTACCTCTACAAGTGCAAACGAGAGTGAAACCGTGGACTTAGAGTTAGTTTCACTGCACCTCAAAACTATGCGCAGTGAAGTGGATTAATTTTCACACCATGGTGTATGAGGAAATTGCATGTAGCGTTTAATAAACATTGTCAGCGGGGGAAAATCCCATCTTCAAACAGCCGACTCCATTCCCAGGGATTTCATTTGTCAGTATGATTACAGGTAAGACTCCTTATGAGGACAGACCAGCTGATGCACATGTAAGTCCTCCCACTCTTTCTCTCTCTGACATTATCTCGCTCTCTCTCTCAGTCCCCCAACCACCCCTTTTTTATGTTTGCTCTGTGCCTCTTCTTTGGACCCCACCTGCAGTTGTTGCATCTTCAGACCCAAGTGGGTAATTTGATGTCTGCTAGTAGATATAATTACACAGTGTGCATGCAGCCGAGCACAGGGCCGGCTCGTCTTTAAACACAGCATGCAGGCTGGAGACAAGACTCTGGCATGCATTCCGCAGCCCACCTAACAACAGGGTTGTTTTTAATGGAGTTTTCTGCACTCCCCAAGAAAGGACTGAGCAGAAAACCGCTCAGTCATATGTGGATTTTTATCGGCAGCTGTGTAGTTGGAGTTATCCCTTAAAGGCTGGGTTAAACACTTGAGAAGTTGATCAAGCACTAATAATATTGACAGCATCCATAACATTTCACCTTTGTTTTATTCTTGGAAAACATAGCAATAGTCCCAGTTAACATTAGTCATGCAAGTGAATGTTATTTGCCCACAGCAGCTCCTGTAATATCACATGAAAGAAAGTTCTGTCAGGTGTTTCTTGGATTTACTCTGACTATAGCTCTTGAAACAACACGGACAGACTGGTATGTGATTTTGAGGGGAAAAGGATTTTGTTCCCATGGCCATAAATTTTGGATGTGAAGAGGGGCCTTTGGTAATTGTCAGTGATATGGGCTTCTAAAAGTTGTGAACCTTTATTTTTAAAGACGCTTTTTGAGTTGAAACAGTTCTCCTCTCTAGTTGTTCCCTGCTAGAAAAAAATACACACTCTTAAGTGGAAACCTCAGTATGATGGTAGGCAGCTCATATTTCTAAGGAGAGGAACAAGTCTCTTAACTGCCATAGATTTGGAAAAATGTACTGTAGTGCACACATTGGTCTTTTGCTACATCCTGTATGGGAGAGTAAGCACATGAATGGAAGCTAGTAAATCCACTGGCCATTTTGTAAACCCCTTAGGTAGATAAAGTACCGGTTAGGTGCAGCTGAATTGAAAATGGCATAACTGTTCCAAATTAGGCCTTGCATGTCATAAAGTTAAGACCACACTAGCAGAAGAAACAGGAAAGCAATTACTTAAAATAGTGTTCGTATCTCATACTTGTGGAGGCCCAGCTTGTCATATGACTTGTAAATGATGATTGCATTGAGAAAATACTTGACTGCTTGTATGATTTATATTTTATTGTAGTAATCCTGCCTGTAAATTTATTTGTAAATGCATTCTGACGTTGGCACCCTGAGTCAGTTAAGCAGCAAAGAAAAACACAGAGCGCCCTGTGGTGGCTGTGACGTGAAGGCAGACCAGTGCTCATGTAAAATGATGTAGTCCTAAGCAGCGACAACATTTTCTGCTCGGTGTCCGAAAGGGTTGCTGAAATATAAAAACTAAGCCATGATGACTTGAGTACATGAACATGCTGATAACCTTGACACCCTAATTTGATCATTGTTTGCCCAGCTGATAATAACTGGTATCGTGCGGTGGTCCTGGAGGCTGAAGAGAATGAAGTCAGCGTTATCTACGCCGACTATGGCAACACTGAGAAGGTGCCATACTCCAGAATCATGCCCATCCCTCTGCACCTGCTGGAGCTCCCCTTCCAGATCACCCGCTGTGCCCTCAGTGGTAAGGCCAGCAAACCTCCCAGCTCAACCGGCTGTTTTGAATCAGTGACACTGTGTATCCATGTTCATAATTAGAATGAATTCATAATTAGAATTTGAATCTCTGAAAAGCAAAGTTCAAGAAAATCAGCTTCATAATTTTTATGCCCTTACACACATGCAACTTGCAATATGGTCCCAAAAATATCCCAGTGTATCAATTCAAACGTGCAGTATTAACATGAATGATAGTAGATTTTCAGTCAACCATTTTAACTTGTTTTTTTAAATCACAGTACCATGTCTGCCTAGCAGATTTTCTCTGCAGATAGAAATAATAATATCACCGTTAGCTATGGAGTCTACCTCACATGGAAGTGCTCTGTATTGGTCATTAGAGCTTTAGTTTTAGTGCTGGACAATAAGGGCAAAATCAAACATGATATTTTTGAATGAATACCTCAGTATCAATATGCTGATAATATTGTAGGCATTACTATTTACACTTTCATAAGATCATTTGTCACAAGAGATTTTTGATAAATAATTATAAGTAATGCGGGTATGAAGATCATGCAGGTAGAGGAGAATGGCAGAATAGGAACAAGTCTAATTAAAGTTCAGAAAATTGCATCCCTTTACTGTAGCTCTGGAAAAATCATCACTTCCTGTACGTCATATCATGACGTAGTCTAGTCTCATATCACAATATTGATATAACATCAATTACGGCTGCACGATGTGGGAAAGAAAATGGTATTGTCATTGTTTTGACAGCTATTGCAATAATTTTTGCAATTGCAGTGGGAGATGTTAGATCTGGCAAGAGTTCAGCGTCAGTGGCACAATTGAATCATGATTAAAATAGATTAGTCACTAGAGGATTATAGATGAAAATGCCTTATCATTCTTCCAGCACATGCCTCAGTTCATACACTTCCTCCAACACTAGTTGCCCTAATACACAGTGGATACCAATGGCATTCAGACATTTTTCCTGACTGTAGTTTTCAATAGTTGCAGACAGGCAAAATATCTTTTTTTTTTCTTTCCAACAACAATTGGATTATCTATCTGTTCTGGTGTCCAGACTGGATCACAGTTTCTCCTCTGAAATGTTCTGGATTGGCTTTATGAGACATGTCCTGTATTACTCCTTCAAACCCTCCAGGTAAAGAGCACTTCCCTGCAGTTTGGCCAGTGGAAGTGGTGGAACTGTTCAAATCTCTGCTCTCAGAGGGCGTCCTCGCCACTGTCCAGTCCTTTGACGGCTCCACTAACCTTCTCTCAGTCACACTCAGCACTGAAAGGGGTCGGGGGCAGCTCAATGCAATGATCTTAGATGGGCTGCAGGCCCAGACCAGGCATCTTCCCAGCCCGACTCCCACCCTGAAGGCTGACCACCCTAACAACAGCACATCCAGCACCACTCCTGTAGCAGCACCTGACCAGCCTCAGCCTGCTTCAGTCACTGAAACTTATAAGGGGCTGGAAAGTACAACATTTACCACCAGCAGCCCAGCCATGGCTCTAGGGCCAACGCAGACTCCCCAGCAAAAGGATAAAGTTGGTAAATTACAGACTCAGTTAATGGTTGGTCAAATCATAACTCACGTGCAAATCAGGATTTAGATGCACTTTTAGTCATACGTCTTGATTACTACAATACTATAAAAATACAAGTAGTTGCCTTTAAGCATGGGTGATATGTGAAAACTGCCATAGCCTAATATTTTCAGATGATGTCACAATTTAGAGTATGCATCATACTGTTTCATTTTTCTAAGGCCAGGCTGCAAGTTACTGGAAAATACACCTCAAATATCAAAAACAGTGCTCACTTTTGTTGCTATTTGTGGGCTCATTATTCCCAGTTATTCTCAGTTATTGGCTCTAGAAATAAGTGCATGAAACAGTGAATGATCACATTAGCTGGTGAGGCGCATGGTGAGGTCTGTTAAAGGACTGAGACATTTTTCTCATTTTCAGAGGATGCAGTACAGAAGGTTATTGAGCAAATGGAGCCACCATGTGGAGCTCCATCATGCAAAGTCAACACAAAGACTACTGGTATGTATTGTTCATTAAAAATGAAAAACCTAGCACGTGTATTTTTCAGTAAGGTAACTTAAAACAAAAAAGAATTATTATGGCTCGTTACTTGTTTAGGAGAAAACACACAACTTCTGCATTGCTCTGAAAACCTTTGGCCATCATCAGTGATTTCCACTGAATAAAACACAGTATAGGAATGATCCACTGAAGACACAAAACAAACTATTCTACAATTCTAGTCATTCACTACCAAACATGTTCTGTGCAAAATGTAGTTTGGATTGGTTCTTGAAACATGGTGAAGCAAGAATGGTGACCAGTTTACTCATTCTCATACTCATTCTATCTCTATGTAAATATTATGACTGTCCATTTCTATTTTTATATACTAATAAGAATCATGCTTTTGAATATAAAATCCTATTTATTTCTTCTGCTCAGTTAAAATCCTACACACTGTCCCTTTAATACTGCATTAAGGTGTGAATGTCACACTTGGCGCATGTCACCTGGCATTGACTTGATTATCTATTTGAGCCTCAGGTCCTGCAACTTCTGGCTGTTGCTGTCTGGAACTGAAGACCAAGGTCAGAGCTGTTTCTGTCATTCTTGGGAAAGATTACTGTAATATTTACTTTGGTAGAATATTGCTGTTGGTGTACATAATTACTAGGAGTTGATGAATTGTGAAACAGGGCCCAGGCCTGTGGAGACAGAAAACAAGCACCACTTTCTCCAAACTAGAATCGAGCTATCAGTAGAGCATATACTTCCATCAATACTGCAGTTTTCAAGATATGCTTGCTCCACATGTTGGATATTCATGCCTTTGGCCATACCATATGAAAAGCTTGTCTGTGCCTCTGGCCAAATGACCAACATTTCTACCAAGCTTCATGATTTTTCCTTAGTCCTTTCAAAAGTCACATCCATCTTCATGTGAAGCCACGCCCCACTTTGGCCAATCAGTGTGAAAAAAAAAAAAAAAGTTTTCTTTGGCTCATGATCAACCTTTCCACCAAGTGTCATGCAAATTTGTTCATAACTGAGATATCCTGCTAACAAACAAACAAACAGAATGGGACAACAGCATAGCCCCAGGTAACTGTTTTGTAGGGCAAAGGAAAGCAAATTTATGTGTTTCTGTCCTAGATAAAAATGTCAGAAAGTAGGTTTGATATTATAATAATACACACATGGCTTGACACCCTGAAATCCAGAGGCATAAAATATCATCATGTCTCCTATCCTTAACAGATTGACCACCTGGAACAGCTGATGCAGCAGCAGCTTTCTCTTATCAAGCAAATGGCTAGACAGTAAAAATGTTGAAAATCACAAATAACAAAGCCTTACAATGTTGTTAACTGTTATGTGGATCTCAGTGTGTTCATTTTTTTTTCTTATCATTTTTGTCCTCATCCAAATCAAGTTTAATGTTAAAGTGTTGCAGCCCAGCAAATTGTTCTATTTCCTTGTTTCTGTTCTTGCACTCTTGCTCGGGGCTTTTATGTTTTTTACTTACGGTCAAACTTCCATCATGTTTGTATTTTATTTTTTATTTCTGATTTTATTATTTATTTTAATCTGGTTCTCAGAAAATGACACTGCACTTTGATAATTTGGTTGTTCTGTTATGCAAGTCATATGTACAAGATACAATAATGTTAAAACCTCAACTACTTTTTCTTCTACATTGACTTCTGGAGAGAGAGAGAGAAAGAAAGAAAAAAGCTGTTCACTGTTAACATTGCAATGCATGCTGTAGTGCCATCTGTTTCTTTGTTCATTCCATCTGTTCCACCAGGGATGGCCTGCCTGACTGATTTGTGTTTGACATGTCTGAGCTTTAAGATAAAAGTTCTGTAGAAAAAAAATACATTTGTTGTCTTATTTTTGCAACGTTAACTTAAAAATACCAACTGCCCAACGTGAAGTGTTCTACTTTTACTGTGCATACACTTTTTAATGGTGTGTGCGATTGAGTTTATTCAGCCATTTGTCCTAACTAAATGAATCTGGCTTACTGCCTTTATTTATGTATACAAACTAGCTGAAGATTGATAAAGCATGGTGCAATAGATTGATCAAGACATAGGCCTAGTGACAGCACAGCTCCTCCAGCAGGTTGGTGGGGTTGCACTGGCTCCACATTTATCTCCCTATGCCAAAGAACATCTAAGGATTACAGTTTCTCCTCTTAAACCAAAGTGAAATCCATGTGAGGGCGCACGGCACCGGCCACGCCCTGCCTCCGCTACCTGTGCGTGATGAGGAGGAACCGGGCGAGCGCTCACCGGTGGCGCAGAGGTGGGGTCGCTGCTCCCCTCCTCCGCACAGCACACACTCTGCACATCCAGCTGAGGGCGGAAGCCAGGAGCTCCGACTCACTTGGTACCTGGAGCCTGGGGAGAGGACTGCGCCCGACAGCCGTCTGGAACAAACACAACTCCCGATTCAAGGATTTTGGATAGGAGACAACGCATGGTAAGAGATGATTGGCTCTTAAGAGTCTTTGTTTATTTTCCTCGAGTGCTCGGATGGCGTTTTAAACATTAGTGAAACCTGTTGAGGCTGTGGAGATGGTGTGTTTGGGGTCACAGGGGGCTTCGCTGCACCGTCCACCTGTATGATATCCACCTTTTAAAGAGCGACTCCCAAGTTTCCCATACGCTGAAAGGGAAACCATGGCGATGTATTTTGCAGGGATCTCGGTAACAAACTGGTGTCTGCCGATCCACAACGATATGTAGTTTCGTCTAGCTATTGTTGATTTGTAGTTTAAATCATACACGTTTCAGGCTAATTTTAATTGATGTAATATAATAAAAATGATACGACATCGCAGTGCCTGGCTGTAATTTTTTGACATCCGAATAAAATGTTACAGACATTATTTCAGTCACAGGCGTCAGTTTCTTTAGTAACATTATTTTATCAAGGGCTTTAAGTTCTTTTCGCCCATTTAATGTAACAGCTTTAATTGTTTTGATTCGTTAAAGTACTATCCAATCGCTGCACTAAATGTTACATATGATCTAAACTCTTCTCAATATGCGTAAGAGTAAATCAGTAATTTGTAACAGTGGACTAAAGGGTTTTTCTTAACTCTGTATACCTATGAAACCGCATAGTCTAGTACTGCCTTGTAACATCCATCATTTTGTCTCATTAGCCAAGCCTACCATGAGGCAAGATCATGACCTTTGACCCCATCTTAGCCCGGGCGTGACCCCGTGACCAAACTGCTGGAGCAGCAGATGACAGCCGCTGTTGTTTAGTTCTTAAACTGGACAAGGAAACAATTTGGATTTGACATTTGATTCTTGTTCTGCCAACAGAACTTGTCATTGTGAGTGGTTAAGCCCAAAACTGTGTGTGTGTGTGTCTCAGATGTGCGTGTTTACACTTGAAACATATTTTACAAGTCTGGCAGACCCAGCTGTTAGTATTTAAACCATTCACATAGGTGCATGATGTGGTGCTACCATAGAAATGTAATCTTAAGTGATTTATATCGGTGCTACATGGTGTTAGAATAAACCATAGCAACAAAGCAGCCGTGTCTTAGATCACAATCCTTTTGGTCTGGGGCATTTCCTGCTCTACCTTACTCACTCGAATATTCATTAATGAATGATCAAGTCAGGGTTAAATCTCTGTAATATAGAAGGAAATTGAAACTAGGCTGGCTACTTTTCAATTTCCAGCAGAGGTTTGTGAGGTGAAATTATCCACCTAAGAGCAAGGCTGGCTCTGTCTGTGCTGTCTACTGGCCAGTTTGCACTTGCAACACACATTCTTAAAGGAATACCAAAACCTTTTGAATTGCAGTTGGTTATACTTATTCATCAGCCACTTGTCACATTATGGGGAAAAAAGTTTCCACATTTGTCCACTGGTTGTTCTGCAAGTGCTTATTTAGGATGACTCACAAACCAAAGTGCCGTGGTATTTCTTTAAGCACTATGCACAATCAACTACAAGCTATGAGATCTCAGGATTTTGTATGAAGTTGGTCCAAAAGCCAGCACTCCTTTCTAATTATAGACTGCAGGCTGGAGGCGCTTTCTGACTTGCCAACCAATTCACAACAGAAGGCACGTCCGTGACAAAGGTATTTCTTGCATGCATTGTGTGTTTTTAAGTTGGTATTTTATGTTTTTGTATGTCCTAGTTGGCTACTTGATTATTAATTGAATCCCTGAAAATAACTAGAAGTTCAAAGCACTGTGGTGAAAGGTGAGTTTTTGATGTTAGTCAGGAGCTCAGAACAAACAAGCTTACCTGTTATTTTTAAGACTTGTCACCAAACTATTTACCGGCAAACACTCCTGTTTATTTGAGCCAGAAAGTGCAAGTTGTTTACTCTCAGCTTTCATTCTGCCTTCTAATAGTTAAAATATTTAATTTTGTCATAACAGTATCTATAGTTTCTAGTTGCTTTGTCAGGAGTTTTGTCAAGAGGAGATTATCTCAAAATGTATTTGGTGGATTGCCATGAAGTTACGTGACATTCATGTTGGTGAGAGGATATCAAACCTGGCAAATTTGGTGACACCATGACCCTCCCTCTAGCACCACCAGCAGGCCCACAGGGGCATCTGTGTTTGAAATAACACACTTGTTTAATCTTTGTTTATGGAAAATAATCTGAAACATTGATTAGTGTATTCTTAAGAGCACCACTGGTTTGAAAAATCCCAATTATGCAGTCTCTAAACTTCATGTGGGACAGTGTACTGGACAGCAGAATGTTTTCAGCAGCAGTACTGACCATGTGGAGGAGTGGCAGGTTTAGTGTGAAATGCCTGAATACCCCACCTCACCCAGCCTCTTATATAGTGTCATCTGTCTGGTTATGGACTGGCAAGCTTCCCGCACAAGTAAATACACACCACTGATACGCCTGGTCATTGCAGCTCCATATGCTCAACACTCCCTAATTACAGCATCCTGTTATTGATCACCAGCGATGTGCTTTGAGCCCTGCTGGCCAGAGAGTCGTATTGGTCTTTGAGAGAAACAGGGCATGGCTGTTTGCTGAGATAGCTGGGCAGATCAAGGCTTTCCTTCAGCAAGCACATCACAACGCAGAAGCTTGCAAGCAGAAGCCGGTTCCTGCTTCCACGTTGTTGAAAACGCACTTTCAGTACAGAGAGCAGAAATGTGGCCACTGACAGACGAGAAGGGAGGAAGAGAGAGGAGAGGACAGACGAGTGAAGCTTCCTAATGGAATGCTTGTAAAGAGGCAGCCAATCTTGGGAAGACGGTATGTATTTCACATAAACGTGGTTTATAGGTCAGGGGTTTTCAAACTTCTTCATAGTCCTGACCCCCAAGTTGATTCAGCTGTGAGCCTGCATTTGAAGTTATTTTGGCCTGTGCACCCTGATATGGAAATAGATTTTGGTTTGTGTTCAGCATTAAATTGTTTAGGTGTCACATTTCAACATTGACAAAGAGATACAAAGTGGTGAGTGTAAAATGTAACGTTAAAATAATCACTTGTACATTTTTTGTATCGTTATTTCTATTGAATGAAGTGAAATTAAACGGTCATTTTGCTGGAGGCCCCTCAAGGACCCCTTGTGGGCCCTAGAGCCCACTTTGCAAACCACTGCTACTTGCTCCCATAAGCAGGTATGTGTGCACGCTGAAAACTGTGCCCCTCAGAGTAATGAAATCTCTTGTCCTCGAGAGCCGGTGCAGCGGTAGAGCGGCAGCAGCCCCCCCGGTGATGGTTATCAGGGCTTCTGAAGCAGCTTTCTCACTGAGCCACTGCATCTCAGCTCCTCAGATCTGTATCACAGACACACAGACTCCTCTTAAAGAGAGGGTCCCTCCTGCACACAATCCTATCTCTGTCTCAAAAAGATATACACACACACAGCCATGCCTGAACAGAGGGTTTTACCAGCACCCATCTGTCTCCGTTGTCCCCCCACACGCTTCCTGATATTCAGACCCAGACAGGATATTATGGCGAGGCTTATCAGCAACTGGACTTAATAAAAGCTTATCTGCAGCCCCTCAACTTCAACACAGTAATAGTTTTCAGACAGCAGGTGGGATTGTTAATTCCCGGTTTTGATTTTGGTCAAAATAGCGGAGTTTATCACTGGGGAGAAAGGTAAGTGAAGTTTTTCAAATTAGATGTATCATGAATTTTTCATTAAATTCTGTGAAATGATTTTCCGAGGTATCGGTTCTCGTAATATTGAAGACTTTGCTAATGAATTTTTCATAAAGGCTCAAGTGCTCTCGGTATAATTTGTGGTTTAATATGATATCTTGAAGTGAACCACTCCATAAAACATTACTCTGTCTCTTCTAGTGCTGCCTTTCAGTCTGAAACAGGTATTTAAATGCAAAGTGCCTCAGGGGTTTTCTTGCCAACTAAAGTCTTAGGTGGGACATCTCAACATTTCCTCTGACCACCCTGATGTAAATGTGAATTGCGACATATTTCGTTTCTTATCTTCTAACAGGCCTTGTAACAATTTATTTCTGACCAGTAGACTTCTGTATAAATCTAGTGGTTGCTATACACTCTATCAATGTGCAAAAGCCTCCACACTAGTCCCCCCCCCCCCAAAAAAAAATTAAAAACAAACAAACAAACAAACCTGCCATTACATACACATGACAAAGATGCAGTGAAATTATTTTTGTGGCAGCCCTGGACACTGCAAAAGATAAGGACTATATCAATAAGAGCAAAATGGTGCTAAAACACACTTCAGATGCAACAAAGAAGTTTTTGCATATAAAATAAGGTTAAACAACTTCAAGGAGGAGTGCATGTAGATGCATTTAAAAAGTGAGGTGCTTGTGTAACAGCAGCAGAGGTGAGTGGTATGTGACAAATAGTTATAAAGTATAAAAATGACCTGAACCTAGAGAAGTGAAAATAGCAGCAAGTCAAACACCAGTGCAGATTGTGTTGTGTGTGTTCATACTTTGTAATGCACTGAGGAAAGAAGCTCTCAGTCCTGGCCATGTGGCAGCAGAGGCGCTTACTTTTGGAACAGTCCCTTGATAGGCTGGGTAGTGTCTCGGTTATCCTGTTTTCCCTGGTCATGTCTACACTGAGGTACCTGAAGTGCTCACCATCTCCATAGGTGACCTCTTAATCATGACCAATACTGACCAACCTGAGGGGGACTATGGTGTTGAAAACTGAAATGTATTTGGTAAACAGTAATCTCACATAGTTACCTCTGTCACTGCATCATCAAATTGGTGTTCCTTCTATTAGCAAACCACCCTTACTTGACTACTACACCTCTGTTGGGACATGCACCCTCAGATGTAATTTGTCTGCATGTTTATGTCCCCCACGCCCCCCACCTACTCTCCCTCTGTTGCATGCATGCACATGCACACATACTACCACTTTTTTTTTTCCTTTCCATTGTCCACAAGAACATATACATTATTGTCAAAGGCAGACGTGATCTTTATCATGTTAGGCTTTGGTACACTAACTGCTTTGAATGTGAGTGGTGAGAAGTTGGTAATCTGGTACCCAATCAGGGTCAATTATGAGGCGGTAATCCACATTGTTTGAACATAAAATGTTTTATGTGTATGTATGGGGAGGCACATATGTCTACTCAAGTGTGCCTCTCCATACACCTGCGGTATTAGTTGATTGTTCTTTTTTTTTTTTTTTTATATTGTCCTCCAAATGCTGTCTCATGTTTAAGGGGGCTTGAAAAAAAATCTTTTCAAAACTTGTAAAACACAGTGTTAAGTTTTCACCCCTAAACAATTTAATTTTTTACTGCTAATAGAAAAAGGTTTCAGCAGCTGGATCAAGGGACTTGTGAAAATTAGTCAAGCTGATTTTATTGAGCTGCTGGGGAACAGCTAGCTCAAGAGCTGGGCTGCTGAAACTGTACAAGGTGAGGCTACAAATGAAAACTACCTTAGCACTATTGATTTGCTTTACTAACATACACTGGCAAAACCACTACAGAAAAGTTACATCCACAATAATGCACAGATAAATTAACCAATGTGTTTCTTTTTGTATGTTTTTCTTCACTGAACCTTGCTGCCCCTAGGACCCTGGTGGAAGTGGGGTCAGTGGATTATTAGCTAAAGATTGTTTGATACACAGTGTGTTTGAGAAACCTGCATTGAGTTGTTAGAATAAGTCAGGGGGAGGGCTATTGGTAATACAGAGCATTCACACTGCACTCTGGAAGTCCCTGAGAGGCCATGGGGAAAAATGTAAATATTTGCATTCCTACATTTCATTGGTAGCCATTATTAATGTATTCCAGAGGGTTACAGTTCTGATACCTGAACATGCCTCAGAGCTGTCACTTCAGGATGAGCCATCTGATTAAATACATATATTATGCATGTCAAAGAGGGATGCACTATTGTACTATTGCAGTTCTTTGCAGAACCCACGACATATGCACGGGCACAGGCTGCTGTTCTTTGAGTTCTGGGGTTTGTTCTTCTGCCACGACCAGATGTTCCATGTCAAACAGGGTTCGTTTTGATGAGGTTACATAAAGATGCAAAAATGAATGCTTGTTTCATGAATTTCAATGACTATTTAAAGGGGTGCCTCAACTGTTTGAATTATTTAGCTTATAGCTGTGTCCCTTGTTAAACACAGCTATCCTGGAAAATGAACACAACATGTCTGTTTTTCAATATAATTAACACTGGCAGGAAATCTGCTAATATTCAAAATATCAGATTGTTGTTAAGCATAAGACTTGCCAGTCTTTAACAGCATCACTGGGGTGTAGAGGTCAGCATGAGTTGGGCAGTTTTATTAAAACCAGTCACTCAAACACCAAAATCCCAGTGTGCTGCTATTATAGAGGGGCTGGTTAGAGGACTTCACACACTCAGTCCGTTTATTGTGCACCTACCCATATTTCAGAGCATGTTAAAATGTTATGATGAGCATGTAATGTAGTTAGTGACTACAGCCTCAACTGTATGTCATGATTTACCATGCTTACATACCATGTGATCAGCTCTGTGTAAAGAAATGCAGATAAGCATAGCATCATCGGCTGAAGAGCTTGAAGGTGATGACATGGGCAAAATTGCCATTTCAATGCAAATTGTTACGGTGTTAAGGGCTAATGCCTGTGTCGACAAGTGGTTTGCAAGACCACTGGGCCTTGCATATTTTGCCCTGTTCTCCTGCTGGTTTTTGAAGGGCTTGGCCTTCACGCTAGTTGGGAGTACAAGGTCAGGGTATTCTGAGTGTGCCAGTGGCAGCTCTTGGGTCAGGCTGCCCACTTCACTTACTTGATAAAAGAATTAATTGTGGTTGACAAGCTTTGGACCGCACTGTGGACCCTGTGTCTGAAAAGGCTATTTTCCCCGTCAATCCCCATCTTCTGTCTCTGGCTGAAAGACTATCCAGTACAGTGGCACTGCACGCCCCTCTTTTATGTGTAAAAACTAGACTTTATCATACTTCTCCATGCCGTGCACCTTATCTCTCTGGAGAAATTCTCTCTCTCTTTATCACTCACACTCGCTCTCCCGCTGCATTGTGTGTATTTTGTCCCCTTCGCTGGCTAAGCAAATGCTTTTGTTTATCATTCCAGGTGTCCCGACATGCACCCTGGTATCCACCGCTCCCTCCTCTTCACACTGCTGCTTCTTCAAGGTTGGTTGATTGACATTATAGCCGCTTTGTATTCAGTTGCAAACCCAGGACAAACAGTTTATCTGAACGAATGGGTATCTAAATAAATAAATAAATGGCACGCACCACATTTTTCAGGTATGTGGCTGAAAAATATGTTTGTTTTCTTTTGTTATAAAAGCTATGGTGTTTGGAATAATGTATTTCGAATCATTTGGGGCGTTCAGTTATTGTGCAACATATGAAAGTAAACAACATTCATTCTTAACCTTTTGAGATCTGAAAGCCCCACTAATCTGAGAACTCAAAGTGCACTTCTGTTTCTTCACCTGTCCATTTCAAGGTTTTGGGTAGAATTTGGGTTAGATAAAAGATTTAGAAATGGACTAAAGTTTCACAAAGGTCAGGAATTTAGGAATTATTTTATTATGTACAACAAATATAGTAATAAGAGTTGTGTGTGTGAGCATAGATTTAGGTCTGTCTGTGTAGACTGCATTACAGAGGTAAAAGCATGGGATGTGTCAAAAATACTTCACTGGTCAGCCCCAGATTCTTTAACAAGATGTTTTACTGCTCAAACCTGTCAAGTCGCCAGTGCTGTAGAATTCCTATTTCATCCTCATCAAAGTGATTTCCTGCAGGTGCTTAAAGGGGTGCTTGTTTCCAGGTAAGTTAAATTTTAGTTCGCTTTTATAGGTCATCGTCACTCACTCTGACTCGAGAGTATTCGCCTGAGGGGAGAGGCGGGAGTCGTGGGCCAGTATAACAGTTGAGATGTTTTCAAAAATGACAGCTTGAGCACCATCTGAAGTATTTACTGTTGGCCATTTCAAGACTTTGAACTTCACAAAACCAGACTGTTTCATCCCTCCAGTACTCCCCCCTTTCCTCCTGTGCTGACAACACTTATAACATGTTGCGGTGCTTGAGCAGCTACATATCCGTAAAATCCAGACTGTGAACTAAAATTTCACAGTAGATAGACGTTGATCCTGTTTTTCTCATGGATTTCATGGGAACATTACCTAAATCCCTCAGTACTCCTCCCATCTGACAGGCGATTAATGCCGTTTAGTCACTGTCCGGTCAGCCTTGGGCTTCTTCCTATTTTCTTGTTCATGTTCAAGTCCTTACTCACATTTATTCAAGATGTTCAGTCTATCTACTTGGGGGTATTAGTTGAATAGACCTGGTTTAGAGCTGTAGGGTTTGACTGACCATAATAGAAATGCTTCCTAAGGCCCTAAACTTTCACTGTCAGGATGAGGAGGAGGCGTGGAATAATGTATGAAGAGATGGAAGCTGAGGCCCCAGGGTTACAGGTGTTGTGTGCTGTTTTATTTTTCCTTAAAATTTGTGATTTGCTCCTCTTTTTCTATGTCATGACAAATGGATGGGGCTGCTGGCATCAAAGTTGAGACATGTCATTCCCAAAGAGCGTATTCTGAAGCCTTTGGTCAGATAGAATGACAAGAATTCTGTGGGCGTATGAGTGACTGGAGGAGGGGATTGTGCTTGAACACAGCAAATGAGCCTCCCCTGCTCCATTGCTTGTGGAACAGCCCACATGTAAGTGGATTACCTGCTAATTAACTTTTCATGTGAAGAGATCAGAGAAGTGGTGAATCCATGTCCATAGCCAGGACTCTGAAATGACTAAGGTCTGTAGGGTGGGTCAGGCATACCAAAAATGCTTGAATTCCTGTACACTCTGTACCAAATATCATATCATACATACAAGCGAGCTAAAAGTTTATAGATGGTTAGAGACAGTTGAAGATTATAGGAGCTAGGAAGGGCATCTCAAATCATGTGAAGTCATTAGTTGGAACAAAAACCTGCAAACTCTCTGCCCTCTGTGTCGCATGATTTGAGACTACTGAGCTGGGATAGTGCCCCTGAGATTGGCAAGTCATAGTCAGGAACTGCTGTTTTTTCCGTTAACCAAGCCTTGACGATGCTAGTTAGCTGGAACATTGAGGCAGCTGAGATGCCTAGATGACGCCTGATGGCAATCAAGAGGCCTTTTTTGAAAGCTCTCAAGAGTCTTATGGAGTGTGGATGGGCAGTTGGAGCGTACGCCCTCAGGCAAGGGTGCTCATAACCTTCCAGCAGCCATCCAGACAAATAACAAGCCGCCAGTAAAAGAAGATCATCATTAACCTTGTGGCTCTCACACCAGGGTCATAGTCGGTTAGTGTTTGGTTCATGAAGATGCCATGTGGCCATTCAACTCAATGCAGCAGCTCATTGACTCCTGTAGTAGCTGTAGCCGGTGATCTCAAGTTCTCAACAGTGGATGAAATTGTGAAGAACTTGGCACTGGAGCAGCCCTCTGAAAGAGAGGGAGTTCAGAACCTGGCTCTTCTCCTCACTGGTTGGAGGAGCGAAAACCAAACACCAAAGAAGAAACCAAAGCCAGAAGATTCTTCTCTTCTTCCTCTCTTCCTTCTCTGCTTGTCCCTCCCGCTCTTTCCTCTGTTGCTATTTTCCCTGCCCTTATTCCAACAGGTTGCACCTCGTCTCTCGTCTCCTCTTGACCAAATCTCACCTTCACCCTCACTAGCCCACATCCTTTCTTTACAGTGGCCTGGGGGAGTAAATGTTGAAAGCAGCTGTGGGAGTGTCTTGAGTTCCTTGCCTTGCTTTAGTTGTCAGTTTGGGTGTTTTAAGATAACAACCTCTGCCTCCTAATCTCCCTTCCACAACCCACCCCCATCATGAAATATAAGAGTGACACTTCTACCAAATTGTGTTTAATACCATAATAATTATAAGTATTGCAATTTGATGATGCAGTCTGAAAACTTTGACCACTTTTCCCCCCAAAACCTATAGAGTGTAAAGCTAATGGGACAAGACAGAATTCAAATAGTATTATCGCCATATGTAGATATTGCCATTGACTATTTCACATTAATACTTATGTCTATAATTTTACAGTTAATATACCCTATTACACATAAACAATATCTCACACATCCAAAAAAGTGTTTCTTGTAATGGTAGCAATCATGTTTTCCAAAATTATCAATCAAACTACCGTAATCCTGTGACGTTGCATTACAATTTTCTGTTGGTTCCCAAGTCTGATTGCAAGACCTGCGTGAGAGAGAAAGAGGAAGGAACAGTCCATGTTGACGCTAAAGTATCTGACACAGATACACCCTCACTGCTAAGCAGGGCACTGAACTTGGCTTTGATTCCTGATTCTTTGTAGCTTTGCTCCCTTGAGACTTGAAAGAGTCATCATAAGGAGCATCACCAATCTCAATTCGCTGCTTAGGACTCCATCTGCACGGTCTGTCTTAAGGGATTATATCAAGTTGAGGCCAACACCTAAAGCATTATTTCGAAGCTGACAGGAGAGTGAACATGGTGTTTGACAAATTCTTCCTGGAGTTTGATTGAGGGGAAGGACTGCGCCGTTTGAAGTGTGGAATCTGTTTAATGTGAAGATTCATGCTTGTAAAAGCGTTCAAGCGTTCTGTCTCTCGGCCGGGCGAATGCTTCTTTGACCTGCTGGGGTTACCAGGGACAACCGGCCAGACGCAGAACTTGCTCACAAGGTTTCTAAATGGGAAATTGCGTATCTCCTTTTTTTTCTTTGGACTGTACATGTCCCTGAATAGACCAATGTCCTCTCGGCGAATGGAATGAAAGAATGGTTGCCTTCACTTGTCCGCTCACATTAGCTTTGATTGCCCAATCAACCATTGCAACAGGGGTCAAGTGGGAGGCAGTGAGCTGAATCCGATTCCAGGACAACATCCCATTTATTTTCTTCTTTTTCCCAAGGCTCAAAGGATGTTGGAATGACACTAAATGGTAGTCAGTTTACATGGAGAGGGGCTATGGGCCCCAGGGGCAGAGTGTGTGTGTTTATGTGTCGGTCTTTTGTACATGTCAACCTAAGTGTGTGTATACACTCATTTGGCCCACTCTAACAGCACATTAAAGTCGTAGGTTGTCAACTTGATGTCAAGTTACAGGTGTTGGCTGTCATCAACACGAGTGAAGCTGCTATCTCAGTCAGTGCCTAAGCCTCTAATGGGAAGTTAGTTACAGTAGTTACTCTATGTAAATGTTCTTTTTTTTCTTTTTTGTTTTGGGACACAAGTACAAATACATCAACTTGTACGAGTCTAGCAAATTTATACTGGGTTTTCTGTGTGCACGATATTGGATCTTTTGTCGATATGCAGGTATTTTCCAATTCTTTTGGCTGACTGCAGTTTCTGATATATGCACATATTTTTTGCACCTAATTGCAAAGAACATCAAGTCTCTCTTTCAGTGGAATTAACATATTATTATAACTACTCTTACTGTGATGACCCACTGGCAGATGCAGGCATAGAATACAATGCTTTTCAAAATGTATACTTTCACTGGGCAAAATAAGAAAACTACTTCAACCTAAGTTATGTTAAACATGTCATTTTTTTTTATTAGCGATGCACAATATTGAATTTTTTTTTGCCAGGATCTAATATGCCGATATGCATGTGGATTTCTTTGATTTCACTTTTGACATAAACCATGTGTGTTTATTTGTATCAATGCCAATGTACATGGGGAGTACACGTTTATTTAAATGTTACCCTTTGCTAAAAGAATGAGGGAGAGAGAGGATGTATGCAAATTTAAATATGCATGTTACTGTGATCGAACAAAAAGTTGTTTGTCCCTTCTAGTCCAGCGAGGCACCTCGGTGCAGGAGATCCAGACCAGCCATGAAACTATCCTCAAGATCAACTCAGCAGGAGAGAGTGAGTACCTTATCAGAATCACACTCATAATCACTTGAATTCCTAAGTAGAAGGAATTTATATTGATTTATGTCAGTGGCATTGGTGCAAGCATATGATAACTCGAATTTTCATAGTACATACTGACATTCATAGTAAAATCAGATTCAATTGGGCAGTGTAAAACACACACTGCAGCACTCTGCGCTCTGCAAACATTCAGTGCATTCAGTGTTTTGGAGCCGTCTGTATTTGGGCAGTGTGTCCTGTATAATAAACATACATGAATTTATAGTGCAGTCATGCAGCAAAGCATGTAGTAGGTTTGTACTGCAATGAGTGACCACTAGTGTTGCAGTCCAGTGAACAATGAAAACTGAGGTGCATATGCTGAAACACGCCACTTTGTGCCATGTCTGATGTAAGACAGGCTTGTACAAACATTTTGAAATAGCGAGTCACTGTGCAGTGAGATAATAACAAATGATCTGGCAACATAATGGTGAGGGACGGTAGCAACTGTTGGGAAGAAGGTGTTGAGGTGGTGGGTGGTCTGAATCTGTTGGTGCTGTCTGGCAGAGGAAAGTGTTTTGGCTATTGCTTGTATGCGCAGGGTCAGTGGCAATCCTTCACAAGCACTGTGATAGACAGGCGGCGCACTCTGCTTGCCTCTAATGACTTCTTCATGACCAGCAGAGCATGCTTACATGACAGATACACCACTCATTATTTATGCTGCTACAGTAACGGGCACCAACACGCTCCCGGATGGGTGTGTGCAAGAGGATTCTTCCTGCTTGTTAAATGTTTTTTTGTGAAAATTGAGTTTAGTCATATTAAGCCGTTGTTCCATTGTTATTATGTTGAGATTAGGGCAAGGCATGGCATGCAGCTGTTGTTGCTGTTATTTTAAGTGCCATAGTCCAGTTGTTAAATTATAAGTATAGGCCCGTAATCCCCATACACAACAACAGATTAAAAGCTTGCCAGCAATGCATTGGTTTGGACTTGGGACAAGTGTGGGCCTACTTCTTTATCTATGCTGTATGTCATATTGTAAGTGTTTAACTGTTAATTCTGTGTGTGTGTGTGTGTGTGTGTGTGTGTGTGTTAAATGTGAAGTGATGAAGTGCTCAGCAGCCATGGACATCCTCTTCCTCATGGATGGCTCCTACAGTGTGGGCAAGGGCAGTTTTGAGAGGTCCAAACACTACGCACTCAAACTCTGCCAAGCCTTAGACATCGGACCAGACAAGGTTCTTTTCTTTCTTTCTTTCTTTCTTTCTTTCTTTCTTTCTTTCAGTGCACACTGACATTTGTGTATCTCTTGTCCAGGTGCGAGTAGGCTTGATTCAGTTTGGCTCCGTTCCTCGTCTGGAGTTTGCCCTAGATGCATACACAAGCAAGGAGGAGCTGAGGAAACACATGAAGAAGATATCCTACAGGTATCTCTCCTTCTCTTCTCTTCTCTTCACTTCTCTTCGCTTCTCTTCAAACATATGAGAAAGTTATCAGAAAAAACAGATGAAATAGACAGATCTTTCTTACAGTATCTGACAAGTTCGATGGTAGATCCCAGCTGGCTTTAGTCACAGCTCATGCTGAGTGTAATGGACAAACACACACACATACACACAGTAAAAGGGTAATTCTCTCTGGAAAGGAAAGCAAATTAATTTCAGATTAGACGTAGGTGGTCACTGGATATTGGATAAGCGCATAAGCTGACAGAAAGATAAGTTGTGTGTGTGTGTGTGGTGCTTGCCTTGTGATTTGGAATGGCCCCACTCATTAGCTTTCACATTGTCTCAAATCAAATTCCGCCTTAGAGAGTTCAAATTTAGGAACGTGTGTATGTGTGTGTGTGTGAGAGAGAGAAGAAAAATGTGCATGGGTATCAAAGACAAAGGATTTTTGAACATTCAAACCTATAGAGTGTGCTTGAGATATATAGGACAGACTCAAGTGTCACTAAGTAATCATATCCACTTTGTAGTTCCCTGGGCTCGAGTTACATGATGAAGGATTATTAGCCTTTAGAAATAGGTAGGATAAACAAACCCAAATGAAAAAATGGGTTTGATGGCAGTTTTCCTTTACTTGAGCAGGTTGACTTCCTTTTACCAACTCCCACAATTATTTGGCATTCTTGTCTCGTGCACTTCAAACAAATATTCTTCACCTTGTAAGACATAGCCTACATGTTTAAGATGTTTTGTGGCTTTGACTAATATTTACATGCCATGTAACATTTTGGTGACACAGTTCTACACGTGGGAGTTAATATGAGGTGTATTATTATGAGCGAATCATGCCTTGAAGGCCTTTTTGTTTTTCATGGTATTGTCCTGTGGTTTCATCACTCCCAGCTAGCACCGCATTGGTTTCCCTGTTGAAAGGAGAAATGGCATAAAAAGGGGTAAAATGATCAGATGACACCCAGGCCTGCGCGTCATCGACTCCACCTGTTTTCCCCCAGTTCTTTCTTCTGTCTCCATCAGACGCTGAATAGATTTCTCAGTGTCCAGTGGGAAGATGTGTACCATGTGGCGGTGGAACAAGGAGACTCTGCTCTAAATGACATTCATATGGTTTTGAAAAGAAAACAATAGGTTGTGAATGGGTACCCAAAATCCCCAGGGTTATGAAACCTGCAACCTCCACTGAATTCCTCCTTTTCTAATTCCTTTTTTGCCCACCGCCTTGACTGCAACTGTGTGTGCTGCTCTCTTGCATTTTTGTTAACCTGTACTGATAATGGTAGTCATATTTTTTTTTCCTGATTTTTAATTTTTCTTTTGTTTTTGTTCTAATATTAACATGAAACCCTGTCAGTTTTTCTCCTATCCCAAATTCTATCACCACCTATTCTATTTTTCTCCATCTATTTTCTTTGTAAACCAGTTCAAATAGACCAAATAAAATTAAATAGAAATGTGAAGCATGGGAAGAGATTCATCAGCCTACTTTCCACTTGGAGAGTTTTAAAAATACATTTTAAAGTGGATAAGGTGAAATGTATAATCTCCCTCTGTTCCTTCACTCTGCTTCCTTTTTTCTTTCTTGCTTCTATCCTCACCTCTTTTCATACTGCGCTCTCTCTCTTCCCTCCTGCTATTCCTCACATCTCTCTCTCTCTTTTTATCGTCACACTTGAAAAAAATCCACCCACCCAGGGGAGGCAGCACCCAGACAGGCCTGGCTCTGAAGTACGTGCTGAGGAAGGGTTTCCCAGGGGGGCGGAACTCCTCCAGGGCGGCCCAGATTGTCATCCTGCTGTCAGATGGAAAGTCCCAGGGCAACGTGGTGCAGGCGGCCGCACAGCTCAAGGAGACGGGCGTCGTCCTGTTCGCCGTGGGCCTGCGTTACCCCAGGTGCATTTGTTGAATGATAATAAATGAAAATCACAGGGGATAAGACATTAAACCAAGTGTCCACCTGAGTACAAAAACAAACATGCCAGATGGTAATGTAAGGTAGAAAAGTGTATCATATATAGGTTTCATCAAGGCAGTGTGCTTAATTTTAACCGGATACCATGAAATGTTTTTCTTTGCGTCATCAGTTTGTGCAAATAAGTGACCCCCCCACTGAATTATAGCCTCGCTAATTGCAAGTACAGAGACAGAGGATGCACAAAGAAGGTAGCATAAGCTGATGCAGGAGGGAGGCTTTCTGGCATCCTCTCCCGGATCATAAGTGTCTCAGTGGACTGCATGCATGAAGAGATAACACACTGATATCACTCCGTCTCCAAGCGCATTCGGTGTTTACAGCAATTTTTCCATCTAACCGCTGTAGATATGTGGATGCTCTGCATTGTGGCACCGACGTCGGGGCTTGGGGAAATTAGTCCTAAAATGCCATCTGGAACAGCCTGGTCCTTACATCCCTAATCCACTGTAATTCTTTAAGTCTTAAATGACATTTGATTACTTACAGCTGCTGCTGGATTAAGCTACCTCAGAAACTGTGCCATATCAAGTGAACACATCCAGGACTGCAATTAGCACTTTGTTGTCATCTCCAAACAGTTTCAAAAAGGTTCTATGATTTGATTTTTTTTTTTTTTTTTTTTTTTTCCTTTGTGTGTCCGTTCTGTTCCCCAGGTGGGAGGAGCTCCACGCGGTGGCCAGTGCACCAATGGAAAGCCATGTTTTCTTTGCTGAGCATTTCTATGACGCTGTCAATGGCTTGTACACCACGCTCACCACCTTCTCTGTCTGCAGTGCCACACCTGCAGGTGGGAGTGCACCGACATCCCCTTTTTAGTGCTAAACACCAGTTGTCAGCTTAAACAGACTGACTTTCATTTATTATGTATTAGTCATTTAGTTACAATTTACTTGACATGTTTTGACTGCCAAAGCCTGCAGTCTTCATTGATCAAAACTGCAGTCGAAACTTGTCAAGTAAATAATTACACCCCATAGCCCCTGGCTGATAATGCAACTTTTGACACTGATTCCGATTTTAGAGGGGAAACAGTCACAGATTACCAATATGGCAGCTGATATAGTGAATTTTTCAGCTGGAATGAAAACTGACCTTTTGTATGTGGATTGTGCACCTGCTTTGTATTGATATGGTCATGCAAAGGCACTCAGAAGGCTGCTTTTCTAAACATATAACTTTATTAAAGAATAGTCACATTAAACTTTATTAAACTTGAATTAAACATTAAACTTGAATTAAGTCAAAGGATCAAAGACCCAAAGCACCTTTTTCTGCATTATGTTCTGTTTAAACAAAAAAAAAAAAAAAAAAAAAAAAGTTTTCACATTGGCCCATATGAGTCAACGTACTGTATGTCGATAGCGATATATCTGTGATAGGCCAATGTCAGAATATCAGACAGTAATATTGGCTGACTGATATATCGATCAGGCACCAACACCTCATTTGTCAGTATATAAGAAGTCAAGAAAAATAAACTTATATAGATTTTGACTATTAGTTTGAAAAATTATTGAGAAATGATACATTTTACATTATAGAAACTGGATTTCCTTGTATATGTAAAACAAAAAGGAAACTTTTAACATTTAAGGATGTGAAATGTGCCACACATGGTCACCTCAGACGTCTCCGTTCCTCTCTAACTCACTCCCCCTCCCGCTCCCCTAATTTCCTCTTTCCCTCTCTCATCCTCTTTCATCTCCCCCTCTTTCCGTCCCTCCTTAAATTCCTCCTTTTCTGTCACTGTAACGCCCTCCCAACTCTCTCAACCTCGCTCTGCTTCCTTCTCTCCAACTTCCTCTCTCGTTCCCGGACTCCCTCCCGTCCCGTCCCGTCCCTCAGGCTGTCAGGTGGAATCCTACCCTTGTGAGAGGAGGACGCTGGAGACGGTGAAAGAGCTCCAGGGAAATTTCATGTGCTGGAAAGGCTCCAAGGGATATTCCCCATACACTTCTCTCTGTCCTTACTACAGGTACAAGTATGCAAGACCACACACACATCCCATGTTGGTGTTGCCCTCACAAATACAGTCAGTGAGTGTATAGTCTTTGTTTTGTTAAAGGAACGGTTCACCCAAAATGCAAAAAAAAAACCTCTTTCCTACTGACCTCTAGTGCAATCTGTCCATCCAGATAGTTTCTGTGTGATTTGGCAGGTTTCTAGTCTGCCCCAATACAATGGGGCTATATGGGTATACTTATGTGCAGTTCATAAAATAAAGCATTTTTAGGCATTTTACATCAAAAAAAAAAAAAAAAAAAAAGCAGGTGGTACTGTTACTTGTCCAATACTCAGGATGTGTCTTCCTTTACTGGGGGCCCGCAGGAAATTTCATTGCAGCTAAAATGTGAAGAATTTCATCAATGTCAATCTTTTTTTAACTGTGTGTGTGTGTGTGTGTGTGTGTGTGTGTGTGTGTGTGTGTGTGTGTTGCAGGTACAACAAAGTTTACAAGAGACACCAGACGGTCTGCCATCGGACTGTTTGTCCAGGTAAGCGTCTTTCTCTCTCTCTCTTTCTCCTGCTCTTCCTCTATCTCCATCTTTCTTGCTTTCTTTTAATCTGTTTTTGTGTTTGCAGCTGATCTCAAACCAGTCTCACTCCCGTTTAGATCCCTGTGACTCCCAGCCCTGCCTAAACGGTGGAACGTGTGTGTCAGAAGGTCCAGATGGCTACCACTGTGTGTGCCTGCCTGGCTATGGAGGAGACCCGCACTGTGGTCTGTACCCTACTGAGGGCGGAACAAAGGGGCTGAGATATTAACATGATGTCACCGGCTTTATAGAGCCTCTCTTCCACTTTGGAAGATTGTAGTTGCATTCATTTAATTTAAAAAAGTAATGAGGTACATTTCTAGTTACTGTACTATTTCTTTCTAATGCCTGGATGGAAATGAATGACTCATTGTTAGGATTCTTGAGGGAGTTCAGCACATGCAGTTTTCAGCCTTAACACTGTCTATTTTGCAAATCAAGTCTCCTGTCCCTCCTCAGCTCCGGCACTATCACTGGACTGCTCTGTGGACCTGCTCTTCCTGGTGGAGGGCTCCGACACGCTCACCTTGGAAGGCTTCCTCCGCCTCAAGTCCTTTCTAAAGCGCTTCCTGCAGGCCGTCATCAGCTCTGACACCCCGACTAAAGTCGGCCTGGCAGTGTTTGGCAGAGAGGCTCGCGTTGAGGCCCAGGTGGGCAGGTTCAGAGGCGACGTGCGGGGGCTGCTGAAGGCCGTGGAGCAGCTCCAGCCCATGGGCGGCGAGACGCGGACGGGACAGGCCCTTCGCTACGTGACGCGCCACGGCTTCGTGAGCGCGCCGGTTTTCGCCGACGTCTCGGATGACCTGCCGCGTGTGGTGGTGCTGCTCACGGCCACACCTGCTGTCGACGAGGTGGTTGAGCCTGCGAAATACGCACGTGACAGAGAGATCTTCCTTATCGGGGTTGGGCCGGACTCTTTAAAAGGACAGTTGAACAATATCACAGGAAATCCACAACGGACCCTCACCTATCCCTCACCTGAGAGATTTAATGCCAAGATCCCCGAACTTAAGGCCAAGATCTGCAGTGTGGACAACCAAGGTACTGGTTGTGTATGCTAATACCACAACCTGGTATACTATTCTGCCATGTGATTCAACTAGGAAGCCTTGTTTTTTTTTTTTTTTTTTTAAATTTTGCTCATTAAATTTCAGAGGTGCTTAGGTTGCACAGGATCTTTCTGTTCAAATTATTTACATTATTATTATTATTACATTATTATTTATTTTCTTTTTTGTGGAATTTGACATTCTTTAGATTAATAATCCCTTGGGAAAAGGAGGGGAAGGACATTCTTGAGGTTTTGCATTGTCACTTTTAAATCCTGTTTTGTGCATCATAGCCAATGCTGCTGTATGTGGAGTGGATGCCTGTATGTTTCCAGAGCATAACCCTTGTTTTTTTGTGTTTTTTAGGTTGCCTGAGCCAGGCAGTAGACCTGGTGTTTGCCCTGGACGCCTCTGGTGGCGTCGGCCGCGACAACTTCGCCAGCCTCCGGGACTTTGTGCGCAGTGTCAGCGTCCAGTTTGACATTAACCGCGACGTGGCCCAGGTGGCGCTGGTGACCTACAGCCGGAGACCCACCACAGTGTTCAACCTGGACACCCACGAGTCGGGCTCCGGCGTGCTCAAGGCTGTCGGCGAGGCCAGCTTCATGGGTGGAGTGTCTTCAACGGGCTCCGCTTTGCTCCACGTCCACTCCAACGTCCTGACGGTGGCCAAGGGGGCGCGGCCCGGCGTCAACAAGGCCGTCGTGGTGGTGACCGACGGTTCGGGAGGGGACGACGCCGTTGTGCCAGCCCAGAAGATAAGAGATAACGGGGTTTCGCTGTTTGTGATCGGCATCGGAGATGTGCAGAGAGACAGGCTGCTGCGGATCGCCGGCTCAGAGGAACACGTGATCTCAGTGCCGTTTTACGAGGATCTCAAGTACTTTGAGGACGTGCTGGTACAGATGCTGTGCTCAGGTGAGAATGCAGGGACATACCTATTGTTCTCTCCTGCTATGGGAACAGGAATAAGGGGATGGTTTAGCCTAAAATAAGGTATAGTAATGATTTATTTATTCAAGTATGTCACCCAGGCAGTATATCTCAGCATTTTGTCTGTGTGGTATCTGTTTTCAATCAGAGGTGAAGAAGCCGGTAAACCTGTGCAAGCCCAACCCTTGTATGAATGATGGGCTCTGCATCCTGTCGGGAGGGAGCTTCCGCTGCCAGTGCCAAGGCTACGAAGGGCCACACTGCGAAACACGTCAGTGAAATGAACGAGCATCTTCCCTCGACCTGTTTTCTTCCTTTCTGCCTCTCTTTGTCATTTTCACCCTTTTTGACATCCTTTCCAATACTTCCTTTCCTCTTTTCCATTCATCTGTCAAAGCTTCTGTTGCTAACTGCAAGTTACCGCCACATTGTCACACCTCCGGCTCACAGTGGGTTTGGAGAAATTCTAACTAAATTTTTGAGTAGTAAGGGATTCAATTCTGTGGGGTATAATAGGACAAACCAATGGAATTGCAAGCTGTCTCCTCACTGACAAACATTTTTTATTGAGTTCACACCAAGTTTCATCCATTTTTATCCAGATCTCTTGGTGTGAGCAGGAACTGTGGCTACATGTAAAGCTCACACTTCTAGAACAGTATGGTGTTGATATTTAGTGGCGTCGGCTTATTTTATCGTCCCCAGGGAGCAGCAGGCCTTCATCCAGAGGGGACCTTCCCAGGCCTGCTGGTCTGAGGAGGAGGAACAGGCAGAGGAAGAGCCACCAGGAACTTCTCCATCACTACAAACTGCATCGCAGGAGACATGCTGTTTAATACACCATGCATAATACACATAATACTGACTCGCCTGTCCCAGCAGCTTGAAATACAAACACAAACACACACACACACACACTGCAAACACCAATCAACTGGACATTTATGTACCAAGGACTTGTGCAGGTACACACACTGTGTAAAGGGAAAACTAACATTTCTATTGACGGTGCTGACAGAAATGTTGTCACTGTTTGAATATTTAAAGTGGCACTCTACCCAGTGCAATCACAAAGTGCCTTCAAACTGCGTTTCCACTGGAGTGTCCGTGTCGCCGGTTTGTGCATCTTGAACTTAGTAATCACTGTGCTCACTTTGGTGGAAAATCGGTGTACTTGATTCTCGCCTTGGTGCAGTTCTCTTTTACAGTGTGGTGTATGTCTGTGTCATGGTTTTTATTTTGCAAAAAATGTGTAATCAGAACAGTGTTAGACTTCCGCCCTCCTCCACACCAAGACTGCAACAAACAGATAATGCCAAAAATGCAATACACCAAATACGACATTTTTGCTTGGTTGTTGTACCATATTTCAACAGGCTTTACCATGATAAATAATGCACATTTTAAAATCTAGAAACAATCAATGGATGCTGAAATTCGCTATGAGTATCTTGTTAAGATGTTAAAAACATACTTGTGAATAAAGTAAAAGTATATATTATTTGATTAAATACATGTTATAATCAGAGAGTAAAGCTGATTTCATGCTTTCCCTACCTTTGCCTACCGTTTATTTGTCATTTTTTTTAGGAAAAAAAAAAAAACAGTTTGGTCTCCTTATTTTGGAAAATGAATGCCCCTGAGGAATGCCACCTTCTCTGTAATGCATGCCTTGCATTCGTTTCCATTAAGCATGTGGACTTTAGATGATCTTCTCTAAAAGCACCAAAAAATAACTTCTCTTACAAGATATGCCCTGTCGTGCAGACGGCAATTGCTAAAATCTTCCAACTGACAAACATTCTTTTGTTCACAAGAAGAAGTGGCACTTTCTTCAATCTGGCTATTACAAAATGTAGCAATGGAAACTGCATTTTTAGAATGAAATGCTTAATCAATTTCGAGAAAGATATCATTTTTATAAAATGACACAAATAAGTACACAAGGGCAGCACGGGATTATTTCTTTCACATTTTGCTACAATTTCGTCCAAAGTATTCAACCAGAAATTGGATGACTATCTAGAGAGTGCAGCTAGATTGACGTCATTACAGACTGTTGGAGAGATTCCCTGAAGGAGCAGCATCAATTCTGGTATCGGTTGTGCATATTTTAATTTTTACATTAAGGATTTTCACTGGGTGCTAAATAAATGCACCGGAAAAGAAGCTCATCTCCTGAATCTTTCCCTTAACAACCTGAGCAGCTGCCACACAGCAGTGGAACCCAAATTATCTGGGATCAGAAGGACATTCTCATGCAATAATATAATCTGTGTATGAAATGGTGCAGGCACAGGCTGACAACAGAGCTCTCCTGATGAGTCCACTGCATCTTTCCTGGATGAGTCATCCGCAATGCCCAACCCGCTTCAACAAGCACAGATGGATGTCTCCAAATGAGTGGCACTGAGGTAGTTGTGTACCAGACTCCCAAAGGCGACATCTTACAGGGTTCAGTGGCACAGGGCTCCACCCCGACTGCAGCCGTGACCCAGGAGAGCAATTTGTTCGTGGTGAGAGGACACTCTTGAACTGAGATGAATTTCAGGCCAGTGCTCCTGGTCAGGCCTCCTTTGCTCTCAATTGTTCTATCCCTCTATCCCCTAACCAGTTCCGTCCCCAGGTCCCCGTCTCCATTTCCTCCAGGCCAGGACACTTGCACCACAAATGTCTTGTAATGGAAGTAAGGCACGTTACTGTCAGCTCCCACTTGTGATGCAGTGAAGATCTACAGTAAAGTATACAGCACGTACCACACAGGGTATACACCAGATGCAGATTTAGATGTTATTTATCCCTGCAAAGGCAATTTGTTGCAGCTTACATGACCGTAAATCTTGGTTTATGAAATCAATGGACAGATAGCAGAGGGGAGTGGGTCTGTCAAGAAGATGACTGTAAATTTGTGCACAATGTTAGTCAAAGTTAGGACAAGGGGTTGGACCCACTATTATTTGTAGTGCAGAGGATTCCTCAACTTAAATCAAGTGTTCAGAACCAGAAGCTAACCTGTCCTACTTTTTTGTCTGGAGATTGAACAGTTTTCACACTAACCCCCAGACTGTATGTCAGTAATGGGCCACATTTAGTCAACCATTAATGATCTGAGGCAAGTCAACAAAAAAATCCAGGTTCACTGTTGGCACTACAGGCCACATCAACTGACATTTAATACACAGAAGTAGGGCTGGGCAATATATCAATTTTGTATCGATATTGTGATTTGAGACTGGATATTGTCTGGGATCTTAGTTATTGTGATGCGAGTGATATAGCATATATGTTGTTTTAGGTTTTCTGAACTTATCAGACTGCTCTAGCCATTCTAATAGTTGTCTTCAGCAGCTTGGTCATAATATCCAAATGACTGATGATTGTTTATCAAAAAAATGTGTATGTAAATATCTTATGAAAGTGCCAGTAGTCATCCCCCACAGTATCGTCATAATATTAATATTGAGGTATTCGGTAAAACATGTTGTGATATTAGATTTTGTCCATACCACCTAGCCCTACATAGAAATTTTGAGCATGGCACTCGTCTGTGCTTGATGTAAATGGAACTTTTAATCCATCCAAACCTTCTCATTAACATCTTAACATTTCTTCAGAGAAAAACAAAGATGAGTTGGATTCAAAAAGAGACCAGGTTGGAAATTGATTGAAATGCATCTCTGATCATTTCCAAAAGAAAACTGATCATGTTCAAAGCAAAATCATGTATTTTTATGTGCAATGAAAACATTATCAGGCCAAAACTGCTGTCAGTATATTTTATTTGAATAAAAAGTGCATTTTTAGCTAGCAATACCACAATGCTGAACAATAATGGTGTAAATATATTTACATCTTGGCTACCAGCATATACGAACCAAGCTACAATCTAAAGTGTACCAAATGGCCAATTTAGTAGAAGGGAATCTTTATATATAACATACCTGTTCAGGAAACTGTCGTTCAGTGGTGTCAAACTTAAGGGTGTTTGCACTGCCAAAAAACATCCCGTTTGTGCATCATTATCAAAGAACAATTATTAGACTGGCCAAAATGCAACTACACCAAATTTCTCCTTCTTGGAAATGGAGAAAAACAACTTAAAAAAAAGTCATTGAAACTAAAATTGTCCAGTGGCATTTGTCAGTGAGGAGACAGCTTGTGCCTCTATCTGATTGGCCGTTTGTGCTCTTGACAAGGAAGTGATGAGGATGGAGGGTCCAGGGAGGGGAGCGTGTTGATTAAGTGCCTGAACCCAGCAGCTCCTCGCCAAAGCAGGTCAAGTGGCATGCAGCCAACCTGGCCAAGAGAAACAAGTTGACCTTAGAGGCCACAGGAGGTCAAAGGACATTCACAATCTCTCCTAGGTGGTGGATTTCTTCTCCCACTCCTGGAAATTTATAAAAGAATTTTAGGCAGTTTGACATTATATATACCCGAACATAATATGACAGCAGTTGTATGTTTGTAAGCTTTCTCTCCAGCACACAGTCTCACCTTGGCTTTCTGCAGGACGTTGCCTTTGCTGGTTGCCATGATGGAGGCGGGTCTGGTCTTCAGCATGGTGGCAGAGTTGACCGGGGAGGAAGAGTCTCCACTGGTGCTGCTGCTGGACGTTTGCGACGGTGGGGTCTGGAGGGGGGGCAGGGACGCTGCTTTAGACTGAGGGTGGAATGGCAGAGAACAAATTCTGGTATGAAAACGAGTAGCACCTTTCATCAGCGTCCTAATAATCCTTTAGATTCTAAGCAATCTTGTTTTCTTGACAAGGCAAAAGCAATAGCATGAATAGCAATGTTTCATTTAAACCTCTTTATTCTTGTATTCATCCTCGTGACTGAGCCCTTGTATGCAAAGTTCATGGATTCTGGTTTTTGTTTAATGACTCCATCTTTATCATTGGTGACACATGATCACCATAAACAGACTGTACACATACGTAATAATGACCTCAGGTAGCACAGTGGTCACTCACCGTGGGTGTGTCCTGCAGGCTGCTGTCCAAT